>NW_027656236.1:0-128723 GCF_964235325.1 Thermobia domestica | reverse complement strand
AAGTTTAGTTCTCCCTACCTGCTCACGCGGTCATCGGGTCTCAGGTTGGCGTCAAAAGACATAAACAAAGCTCTTTATTCGATTCATAGCCACACCCCTAAATTCTTCGACCTTTTTAGCCAATACGATTCCAGTGTCTAATGTCAAACTCTCATCAACTCCACGTGGACTAACACTTCTTTGAGAAACTTTCGTGTATCCGTTTGTAATGAGTAACGTAAGTTACGAGGAGCAAAAGCCAACGAAGAGAATTATGAAAGTCAGCTCAAATAATTATCATATTTCTTACCTGCTGCAATACTTACAGATTCATTGAAGCTATTATGTCTATTCCTTCTTGCGTTTCATGTTAATTTTGTCTGATTTTAAAGTAGGAAATTTTCCATAATATTATTGTAAATATACATTTGTTTTGTGGTTTTCTTTGTTTTGTTTCATTTTCAAGGCGTGTTATTTTTTAAAACATTTCTTTTACCGAGAGTTACTTTTTTTTTTAAAAAAAATCCGACTTTAAAAAGTCAGTTATTATACAAGAATAATCTTAGTTATTATTTATTACTTTATTTATCGTACTGTTTATTAATTTTTCTTTGTTTCTCTGCCTGCATTATGTTTTAAATAAATATTTTAGTAATGCTTATAAGAAAAAGAGACAAATGATTGGATAATGAACCAATTAGTTAAAATAGATACACATATTTTCCCAAGTTGTAGTTCATAAAATTACCTGTATTCTTATTCGAAGTGACTGCAAATTGCAAGGAATAACCAATGGAAATCATAACACTATTTCACTTTGAAATAAGTATAATAGGCTATCTGATTCTCATTTTATTGGGTTGGATTAGATATCTGAGTTTAGTGTCCCGTTCAGCAGCAAGGCTGTATGAGACGTGGATCTACAGCTTAACGTGGGATCCGGACCACATGAATTCCCGCTGAGAATCGAACCTGGGCCTCCCGCCCCAAAGGCGCGTATGCTATACACACGAGGGAGTTATTTCTAGTCTGGTATACACTAACGCACATACATATTATATATATAGAGTGTGTTATGTATCCACATAATTAAAACAATACACAACTAGATAGATAGGTATGCAGAGAAGAAATATCCTGGCGATACAAGTAGTTGATGGAGAAATCATAACAAATTCCTTCAAATTGGAAGCATTTCATATGTCAATGGAATGAAAAAAAAATCACTGATAGTGATCCGTCTTTGAAAAAGACGAAATTCGCTGGGTTTAGTTATGACCCTTAAGCTCCTATTCTACAACTGCTTCAACTTCAAAAATGTTATTATTTCCCTTGTTTACCTTCATTTTCAACGAATTTAAATAGTTGGTTACTGAATTCTCTATGTCTGTGTGTCCGATATCTGCATTTTTTTTTTTTTCAATTTTGAGTCGTCCATTCCATAGAGCATCAAAAACTACCTGAAAAAAGTGATGACATTTTTTGCGTCACTCTTACCGTTTACAAGATATTGGAAGAAGTTCCGATTTCGGTAGATTTAAGGAGCCATATCTCGGGAACCTTAAGTGATAGTGAGACGATATTAGTGTTGATCAATACCTAAGAGAATGGTGAACATTTTGGTACCAAATAATAACCGATTGCCACTGGTTATATCTGCATTTTCAGTATATATACGGTGATAAAAATGTGACAGCTCTATATAGCTAATTCAATAGATCCCCTAATACGCAGGTTCCAAATATGTAAGTGTATTATCTATCGAATTTAAACAAATAAATTAATTATTAAATTTCATATAAATTTCGGAAAAAAATAATTCGTTCTAAGTTAGTTCTGGCAATACTCTTCGAGCATTCTCAACTGGTTAATGTTCCTGCGCAAACAGCAACTTGCATGTCTATTCGCTAGTCTCATTTTCATATCTTCATTCTCACCATCGTGGTTAATCTGATTGAGTAAAAAATTATGATTAACTAAGCAAATTCATCACCATCGCAATACCGAACACGTATTTCAAACTTGGACCGTTTCCGATTTTGAAAACGCTCCTCCGTACACTATAAGATATTATTACACCCTACCTTGTATATCACATCGTTATTAAAAAATCATATACAATACATTTTTTAAGTAATAAGTTAAAACTTGCAATCACTCTTATTGAAACGTTCGAATTGCAAGCGGAGCGAGTAAAATTTTTTTTTTAAATCTATTTTTTTGCAAACTGATAAACATATTGATCTAATAGGACACCAATAAGTTTTTGGAATGACTCGTCATTTACTCATTTCCAGCGCTTTTTCTTTCTTGCTTGTTCGTCGCCCCTTACTATCAGCGTCCGGTGCGACCGCTCTTCTTGCCCCCCTCTTTAGCTACGGCTCTGACAATGTAGGAACTGCTTTATATATATATATATATTTGAGTTTTCAAAATAGCAGGATATTGAAGAATTTATTTCGTGTTTTCATAATTACTAACAAATTTCAGTGAAAATATATATCCTATATCCTAGCACAGTGGTGAGCAAATTTTTGTGAGTCCAAAGAGAAAACTTTAGGTGGGTATATTTTCTATATATATATATATATATATATATATATATATATATATATATATATATATATATAAGGAACTTCTTGTAATAGTAAAACAATGTTATTAAACTCTGAAAGATTATGAACTAGATGGTGAATACATGAACATCGGAACCAAATAGAATATACTTACATTATTAATATTTATTTATAATAATTAAGGGTAAAAGTCAGGGGGAACGCGGGGAGATACCGTCCTCCGACCTTGAAAAAATATGTACGGCGTCCCTCCAGTTCCTAAAAATTACAATGGGCAAAGATAGGCAAGGGGACGGCGCGACCTCATGCCGCTACCTACCATACCCCTACCTTTTCAGATCCGCTTTTACCCGTAATAACAATTAATACAATTATCAATAACACGCATGCTAAGATAATTTTATAATTAATGTCACGTATTTATGTATTGGTATAACGTATTAAGTAATCTTAGTGAGTGCCTCATCATCACAAAACACTCATCCTCTGAAACACTCATCGCAGGTTTGACAACAGCGCGCTGATCACTAATTGGTTGCCAAAAGTTAGTTTAGCTGGCTCACTGTATGGTAACTAACTACAGTGAATATAAGTGTTGTCTACTGTAGGGATATGTATCTTTCTTTAACTTAGAAATATTTAGACATTTCTGGTAACCGTAGGGACATATGGACGGAATTTTATAAATTGGTGCGGAAGATAGGGATTTAAATAAAAACTTTGTGAGTGAAAATAAAATGCAATTAATCCTAATATTGGTAATAGTAAGGTGTCCCGACAAAACGTACCAGCGACAAAACGTACCACTTGAATTTTCGCGACAAAACGTACCACTTTTGACGACCTGTCATAAATGACAACCTGTCATGGATTAGTTAAAGCATTTCTGATATTTATTCCACGACAAAACGTACCACTTATATAAATTACAACCTGTCTTGGACTAATTAAAACATTTCGGATATTTAATTCGCGACAAAACGTACCACTTCAAACATTTTTTTTTTCAGCGTGTTCACAGATTATTCTCCAGATCGAACAAACTTCTCTTAAAGGTTCTGTACGTGACAAACGTAACATTAAACACGTTTATCAGCGAGTAAGAGAACACGAGTCTTCCAAAATACATTAGGCCAATGTGGATGCTTACATATCTAACAAAAGAGAACATAATGTTAAGAAATTACTTCTTCATGAACAGGTAAAACAACGGCAGTATAAGGTTGAGAAGAACAGACAGGTAATGTATCGAGTTGTCAAAATGCAGAAACTCATTGGTAAAAGAGGGCTCCTTTACAGAGGAAATGTAGCAGCCTATAAACTGAAAAACACAGCTATAGATCATGAAAACTTTTTGGATATTATTCCTTTCTTAAGCAAATTTGAACTTCCGCTTAAAAGTAATTTAGATAAGGTCACCGAGAAGAGTCATATACGATGAAGTAAGCAGGATAGTGGTCGCATAATTTTTACTAAACACGGTGAATTGTTTTGAATGCTATCAACACACTTACCAGAGAAGATATTTCGAAAGAAGTCTCTCAAGCTTCAATATTTTCTGTTATATTACACACTACTCAAGATATACTAGTTTCAGGCTAGTGCTCTGTTGTTTTACGGTATTTGCTAAAATGGCTGTTAAACAAAGTATTGTTGTCATTGTAAAATGCATATCTACTACAGACCATTGACCTTGCGGTTTGCTGCTGGAAATTCTGCAGAAGTTGAACCTTGATATTAAGAAGTGTATTGGAAATTCAACCGATTTGCTCAAGTAACATGCAAGGACAATATTCTGATTTTTTCAATTCACCTATGATCATTTACACGTGTGATTCAGTTGATTTTGATTTTAACGGCCCTTTTAGCAGTGAGGCTATATGAGACGGGACATACTGATTTATGGGAAATCCGAAGCTCATGAGCTCCCGCCAGGAATCGAACCCAGGTCTCCCAAGACAAAGGCGCATACGCTAACCGCTTAAACACTAACAAACTCAGTTACACGTGTGGTGTCACGCTCATATACTCAATCATGTCATATGTGATCTGACAAAAAAATGCATTGATTCTGTGTCATTGTTCTGCTGAATGACTGCGATATTTATGCGTGAGTCTTATCAGCGAATAGACATTTGGAAGATCAAATGTTAACAAAGGCGTCTTACAATAATTGCGGAAACAAGATGGTAGAAAACACACTGTTTTTCAGAAAAAGTTTGGTCATTTTTCGGACCCAAAAAGTGCTTTGTATATAGAGTTGACCATAATAATTAAGAAAATTGCTTCTACAGAAAATATCAAACCAAATGCTAGGTGTAAAGCGAAATGATATAAAAAAAGATCTTTTCAAGTTCAAAACAACTTTTCAAATTCATGCACAAATAAATGTTCCTTAAATATTTCAAGTGACGACCTCTCTGTCAAACTATCTCCAAATAGAGGGTGCTGCTAGTGTAGTCCTATCGGATGGTGCAGACTACTCTGTTCCAAGTGAAAGAGTAGAGATATGATTTTGAATCCGTTAAGAATGCAGCATTAAGCTTTGCAGAATGGGCCAATAACAAATTTGAAGACTTAGAACGTGATTTCTTTCTTTTTTTTTCTATTGATCTGTCGACAATTCGCCTTCAGAGATGGACAAAGATTTTCCTGTGAATATGAAGATGAAGCTGCTTCTATCCAATGACCAGGTACTGCATCGACGCATTCAACACAATATTGGACATTGTAGTTTCGAGTATTTCTTCAAGATTCAAGAAGCAATGTACTTTATGGATTATTTGGACCCTAGACACTTCAACCAAGTAACAGAGCTTTCAGACGTGCCTTTCGATAAACTTACATATTTTCTAAAAAACTTCAGTAAAGAAGTTTCCAAGGATACTATAAATGTATTATCTTGGACTTTTGAAGGACGTGGATATCCTTGAAAGTCAGTCTTGATGACGAGCACAACCGAGAAAAAATGACTGTGCTGATGGTGAAAGTGATTCAGAATTAGGATAAAATACATTTGTTTACAAGAAAAGCGAATGCAAATCGAGTTGCAAAATTGTCCATTGTGCTGCTTTTTAATTTTGCAGAATTGTAAATTTTGCAGTAATACTTATCCAGGTTTTCGGCATACAAATTTTTATTGACTTTGCCCGTAACTCAGGTAACATGTGAAAGAAATTTTTCAAAACTGAAATAAACTGAAATACATTAAAAATAGGCTAACGAGCACCATGTCTCAGGAACATTTGAAAACATTTATGTTGATGTCTATTGAAAAAGATTTATTAAAAAATATTTCGAATGCAAAGGTGATAGATACAGTAGCATCAAAAACTAGTACACTAAAACATCTACTACTTCTGTAATATAGTATACGTTCTCTTTGAACTTCATATAATATTTTGAACAATTCAGATTAATATACTGATGAAAGTATATCATGTTTTAATTGTCAATTGTTAATACTATTGATTTACTGTAGAAAGAAAACTGCAACTTGATTTGTGACATTGAGATGCTGGTGGCCCTTGTGGAAGAAAGCGCCCGCGCCCCTCTAATAATACCTATCCGTCCCTGGTCCAAAGCCTGGATAAAGTGTGATTGAAATCAGCAAATATTCAAATATTACATATGCAAGATTCTTGCTGGTCTTGGTCTGGCGAGAATCTTGCAGGTATGGTCTTGGTGTTGCGAGAATCTTGCAGGCATGGTCTTAGTCTTAGCCTTAGTCGTAGTCTTGGTCTTGCATCGGTACTTTTCTCAGCACCAATCTGTTCAACTTTTAACCTTATTTTGGCCGATATATATATATATATATATATATATATATATATATATATATATATATATATACTTATATGCTGTCCTATCAAGTGGTACGTTTTGTCGCCTGTCATTATTTGATGGCTGATTGGAAGACTCTTCGCAAGTAGCCCTCCAGGCAATTGGTACGTTTTGTCGCTTGTCATTATTTAAAGTGTTTTTAGAAAACCCTTCACAAGCATCCCTCAGGGTAAGTGGTACGTTTTGTCGGTGGTACGTTTTGTCGCGTATTCAATAGTAATTGTTCAAGGTCACAGTGTTTCATACTAGAGATGGAGTGGGTCATTGGGTCGTGGGTCAACAGCATGTGACCTACTGAGACCCACCACCCATCATGACCCACTGCAACCCACCACTCACTATGGCTCACTCTGATCCACCGACTCTCTGCATTATAGACAGCATCTTCTGAATACTAGTGAATTTGTCTACGTTTTACTTCCATGGCTTTCATTTCCTTTCCTTTTTCATTTGTTTCTGTTTACTTGCTTGAGATGAGTATATTTAAGTGAAAAAAGAACTTCAGGCATTTTTGGATATTGATATTTGTAATCGTAATAAAAGCAATAGGACTTATACTACTACTTGGCTTTTGAGAAACAGCGTGTGAGCTTTTAGAGGAGCTAATTACTGGAAATAATAATTTTTGAATTACTGTAATATATAAATTATTATAATAAAAATTTGAATGTAATTATGTGTGCTTAACCATCACGGCCAAATTGAAAAGTCAAATGAAATGACTTTTGGCTTAGGTCTTAATCCAAACTGGGATGGTATCACATAGCTTTTATTATAAAACATATCCTAAGGGGGTAGTGGGGATCCGATTTTTTGCAAAAAAAAAAAAAAAAATGAGTATCTGCTACGGATGGGCACGGGGGAGTTTTCTTTGAAACTCGACTCGACTCGAAACAGACATTTTTCAGCTCGACTCGAAAATTTCGTGCAACTCGATTCGAATTTGGGCCGTTTCGAGTCGAGTCGAGTCGAGTCAAAATGAGCCAATTCCAGCTAAACCCTGTGTGTAGTTCCAAGTACTCTTTTCAAGTATCCTACAGAGACAAAATAATTATCAATTATGCTACTCCTACTACTATTTCTTATATTATTATTATTATTATTATTATTATTATTATTATTATTATTATTATTATTATTATTATTATTATTATTATCAGAACAATACCGTGTATAACCATGAAAGGTAGGCGGTTTGTATCTGAATAATGAAAACTAGTTGACTGTAGATCTCGGTCTTCGAAAAGTCTTCAGGAGGCAAAAACATCGGTCACGAGGTTCTGGGTTTGAGTTCCGGAGTAATAAGTATTCGGACTCGAGCGAAAAGTTGTTAAAAGTTATACGGCGCCGGCCAAAGATGTTCAATATTGCTCGGCCTGGGTTTATGGTTGTCAACAGCTCGAACGGCTCGGCTCATAGCTCATTCATATCGAGCCGAACCGAGAAGTGACCTGAGCCAACAGCTCACCTAAATGAGCAGGCTCGAACCGATGGCTCACCCAAGCCGAACCAAACCGAGCTGATTGCTCACCCAACCGAGCCAGTTCGAGCCATCGACTCATTTGACCTGAGTCGAACCAAGCCGATGGACTCGTTTCAACGGAGCTAGCTAGAGCCGAGTCGGTGGCTCATCCCAACCTACCTGGCTCGAACCATCGGCTCAGTCGATGGCTTGTCCCTACCGAGCCGATGGCTAACCACAATCGAGCCGGAGCGAGCAGCTCGCTCAGTTGAACCGAGCCGAGTCGGTTGACATCACTACCCGGATTGAGCTTCTGTTTGGGCTCAAACATTAGACCGTGCAGGTCTCAGCCTTGATGGTAAGAACTACATACTTATATTGGTGGTCATGACATTTGAGGCAGTCTCGTTATTAAAATCTATTGCCTCGTTATCAAGATGAGACGAGACGCACTAAAAGTTCCCCACAAGATGCACTAAAAGTACGAGACGAGGTGCGTCCCTGTCGTGAACAACATTAAAAGTATTCCGCATTACTGTTTACATTCCTCATGGCTTTCGTTTTCCAGGCTAATCTGGCGATGATTTCAAAACGAGTTAAAATGAGCTGAACGAGCAAGCCATTTATCAAACTCGACTCGACTCGAAACTCGACCTCAAAACAGTGACTCGACTCAAGAAAATTGAATTTGACTCGACTCGAAACTCAAGTCGAGTTGAGTTATAGCTCGACTCGTGCCCATCCTTAAGTATCTCGCATAAACTTACGGAGCTGAAATTCAGTGTGTTAACTCTTTATTGAAAATGAACAGAACGTGTCCTAGCATTTTTTTAAATTCTCCTTTATGAGTGTGGGCGGAACTTTCTATATATGAAAAATTGGTAGTGGTTTGGTTTGTAAAAATAATCGAAAACGATCGATATTAGTTGAGAAACAATTATTAATTGATAAACAAAATATTCAGTGCTTCTTTTCATATATCCATTGCTTTCTACTATAATAATTGTTGAAGCTTATATTTATTATATGGAGCGCTTATGTAGAGCACAGGGCAATCAACCCATGAAGTTGTGAGAAAAGTAGGCATAATATTTGTATTGTAAGCTTCATTACACGAAAATTTTAAGTTCAAACTGTACGTTTAATTGTATGAAAAATTGTATACTTTTTTCTTCCTTTACGTTAGTCTACTTACTTTGATTTGGGACTTTCAAATTTTATCCTTTTTTTCACTGAAAAGTATCGACAATTCAACGAGGCAATAATTATACCATGATAATTTAATTAAAATTCATCGTAATTTGGCCCATGACAAACACTTTACCCTTTTATATCATAAAGGTCAGGTCCACCGTTATTGTAACAGAACGGTGCTTGAGCGATTGACCGTAGAAGTTCAAACTCCGATTAGTGATAATTTCACAACCTGGTTTTATTACAAGTGTAAACACTTTAGTCAGTAGAGAAGAGGCCGTGGATCATGTCAGAGTTGATGACGACGTGATTACTCCGATGATAAATGTTTTCCCGACATTTTTTTTTAGCTATTCAGTAGGTTGGTTGATTTGGAGTTCAGTGTCCCTTTCAATCAGAGGCTGTATGGGACGCAGACATACAGCTAACGTAGAATATGGATCATATGGGCTTCCACTAAGAACACGAGTCTTCCTCGCCAAAGGAACCTACGCTAACAAAACAGTAAGGGTCCCACCTGATCTCACTCTTGATTATCCAATTTAGGGCCTCATGGACTATAGTGAATGAATCAGGGATGATTTGGCCTGGGATTGCGTCACCTATTGAAATTTTGCTTATGCTTATTCAGGGCCATGCACGCTGGTGCGAATGAGTCACAGGTACCTTGGCCCTGCTATAACGTCATTGAATTGGGAGTTTTGGATCATATGTTATGATGATTCTTTAAAATTACTAAAAATTTGGTCTTGATGACTCATTACGTTATGAAATAGTACAGGTTTACGAATGCTTTTTATTTTTCGTTCCCTTTTATGGCATAAAATTTGGAGATTGTTATTCCTTTGATAAGATGGACTAACACTGGTGCAAATGAAATCTTTAGTTTTACGTGCCACGATTATGCCGGTTAGGCTAAAGGAAACGGTGACGATGACAAATGAATGAATTGGTGGGAGAAAAATGGAGTATCCCGAGCATAATGTTGCCCACCACAAAACTACTTTCGCGGGGTTTCAACCAGGGACCACAAACAGAAAAGGTGAACGCTCTACCACTGAGCCACCGCACCCCTACTGGTATGATTGAATTAGAGGTATTTGGTTCGAGCTAATATCTTCGGTTGACATCACTGAACTGGGATTTTTAGCTTGGAGATTATGATGACTTTTTTCGTTCCCTTTTATGGGTATAAAATTACTAAAACAAGGTTTGATCTCTTTCTTGATGATCTATTACATTATGAATTAGTAGATCCCAGTAATAGTATAAATTAGTATTAGTATTAATATGAAACTCGAAAACTTTGGAGTTCCTCCGTGGCTAACCGGTTAGCGTATGCGCCTTTAACGTGGGAGACCAGGGTTCGATTCCCGGAAGGAGCTCATGCGGTTTGGATTTCACGTTAATTAGTAGGTTCTATCCTCGCTGCTGAACGGGGCGTTAAACTCAAAATCAACTTAACTCGAAAACTTTGGGAGGAATACTTTATTTCGGTTAAGGTTTAGTTTTCATTCATGGAACTTATGGGACTCGAACCATGATATTCAATTGTCAAAAAGTGTGTCCAGAAAAGCATACATTTATTTGAGACGCATAAAAGAGGGGGAGGGGCGATCTCGGACTTGGTTACAATAATAATTTATATTGTATTCGTTTGTGGATTAAATAAAACTGTTGGAAAGATTTAAAAAGCTTCTTTCTGCATTGACTTATAATCATATGTTGAAAAGGTAACGTCAACTAAATCGTGTTACATATGCTTACGTATTCGTTTCTTGGTGCTAGTTTAGGAAATGTTGAATTTAACGCCCCCTCGAGGCTAAGGGAGACGACGATGATGAGAAATGATAGGACGAAACAGGAAAAAACATGAACTCACTTGCTTGCGGATTGAAGCAGGGACCTCACACATTAGAGACAAGCGCTGAGCCACCGTGCCCCATTCGGTGTGAGCAATTTACGTATGAAAAGAACATGGACATGTTATGTTACATTAAACATTTCTGCTCGTTGTTACGCATACGAGTTTGTTGTGAAATTGCAGAATCTGCTTTTACGAAGAGTATAATGTCAGTTCGTTTATTGAATATCTCTAAGAGGTGTAAAGGAGGAACGATTCCGGACCTCATTAATTTATATCGTTTTTGTTCGCAGATTAAATAAAAATGATGCAAAGTTAAAAAAAAGCTGCTTCGTGCATTGGTTTATAATCATATGTTTAGAAGCAAACGTCAGCTATATTGTGTTACATGTGCTTACGTATTCGTTGTCAGTATCATTGCCATTGTTTTGTTATTGCATATTAAACATATACAGTATTTAACTGTCAATGGTTTAGTTTGAAAGGATATATTTATTCTTTGAGAAGGATAAAAGGGATGGGATGATGTGATTTTGGACCTAGTTAGTACCTCTCGTTTCCGTTCGTGGATTAAATAAAAAGATGACTCTTTGCTTAAAACTGATTAGTTAATTGTTCGAGCGATTTTTTAAAAACGCTCAGCGTTTGTTGGTCAGTAAGCGCTTCATTAATGGAAACAGTGTTGCCAGATTTTTCTTACCTAAACTGCTCCGATTCTTTTCGAAACGGTTCCGCAGAGTGCAAGAATTTTCAAGCTAAAAATTTTTCGAACTAAAAAAAAATTCAAAACTAAAAATTTTTCGAACTAAAAAAATGAAAAATATTTTTGAACCAAAAAAATTAAACAAAAAATTCAAACAAAAAAATTTCGAACTAAAAATTTTGAAACTAGAAAAAATGAAATCAAAACTTTCTGAAACGAAATTTTTTTAAACTTAAAATTTTCGAACTTAAGATTTCAAACCGAATTTGAAAACTAAAAACTTTTCGAACCAAATTTTCAAACAAATTTTTTCGAGCTGAGAAAGTTTCAAACTTAAAACTTGCAAATCAAAATTTCAAACAAAGTTTTCGATCTAAAATTTTGAACTTAAAAAATTCGAACTCAAAGTTCAAACTAAAATTTTCGAACTCAGAAAGTTTTAAAATCAAAATTTGAAATTCACGTTTCCAATTAAAAATATTTTCGAACTACAATTATCAAACTCAAACTTTTCGAAAATCTTAACAGAGATTGAAAGTGATCACCTAAACAGATTACATCGCAGAATTGTGAATTGTTGCTAAAGTTGAAAGTGCAGTTAGTTTAACGACTTTTGGTTTACTGATTTGAATTTAAATTAACTTGGAGAAGTATTCAGGATTAAATTTGATATATGATGATGAACCGTTTGGCTAGTCATTGCTAGTCATTTATTTCGTAACGGAACATTGAAATAAAGTCTTAAGCTCATCTCTCAAGACAAGCTATCTAGTCAGCCCTAAATCACAAATTTTTCATTTTTTTAGTTCGAAAAAACTTTTAGTTTTGAAATTTTTTAGTTCGAAAAATTTGTTTCATTTTTTAGTTCGAAAAATTTTTAGTTTTGAAATTTTTTTAGTTCGAAAAATTTTTAGTTTGAAAATTCTTGCACTCTGCGGAACCGTTTCCAAAAGAATCGGAGCAGTTTAGGTAAGAAAAATCTGGCAACACTGTTTCCATTAATGAAGCGCTTACTGACCAACAAACGCTGAGCGTTTTTAAAAAATCGCTCGAACAATTAACTAATCAGTTTTAAGCAAAGAGTCATCTTTTTATTTAATCCACGAACGGAAACGAGAGGTACTAACTAGGTCCAAAATCACATCATCCCATCCCTTTTATCCTTCTCAAAGAATAAATATATCCTTTCAAACTAAACCATTGACAGTTAAATACTGTATATGTTTAATATGCAATAACAAAACAATGGCAATGATACTGACAACGAATACGTAAGCACATGTAATACAATATAGCTGACGTTTGCTTCTAAACATATGATTATAAGTCAATGCACGAAGAAGCTTTTTTTAACTTTACATCATTTTTATTTAATCTGAGAAACAAAAACGATATAAATTAATGAGGTCTGGAATCGTTCCTCCTTTACACCTCTTAGAGATATTCAATAAACGAACTGACATTATACTCTTCGTAAAAGCAGATTCTGCAATTTCACAACAAACTCGTATGCGTAACAACGAGCAGAAATGTTTAATGTAACATAACATGTCCATGTTCTTTTCATACGTAAATTGCTCACACCGAATGGGGCACGGTGGCTCAGCGCTTGTCTCTAATGTGTGAGGTCCCTGCTTCAATCCGCAAGCAAGTGAGTTTATGTTTTCTCCTGTTTCGTCCTACCATTTCTCATCACCATCGTTTTGCGGGGGCGTTAAACTTAGTTTCCTGAAACTAGCACCAAGAATCGAACTCGGGACAAATGCAATGTCTATAACGTAGTAATCAACACACGTAAAGTATCCATGTTCACATCTAAAGCGGAACAAAATGGATCACAAAGTACATATCAAATTTAAGGAAATAATCTTAAGTACACCACCAAATAATCATATAACGTAATAAGGCTCCAAAATCAATCATTGATAAGCATCAAAGGAAACGGACTATACATATAACCTATAAGGTAAAAAATAAAGATAACAATCTCCAAAATTTTATACCCATAAAAGGATACAAAATAAATCCCTCAGTGGAACTACCCCATAAATGTAGAGTATGGCCTAACATCACGTGACCCCATGACGTAATCCTAAAGGTGATGCTAAGGTGGGCGCAGGGGCGTATTAAAGAGAACAAAAATAAGGTAGGCTATATATACACCCTATAAGCTAAAAAAGGAAATAACATTCTTCAAATTTATACCATAAAAGAAAATAAATCCATAGTGTGACTACCCGATAAAGGCGGAGCGTAAAACTATGTAAACTAGAGGGTTTGTGGCGCAAAATTTCAGCGGGCGTCACACTCCAGGGGCTGAAAAGTTAAAATCAGGTAACACAAAATAAGCTATACATACACCTGTACTCCATCATAAGGTAACAATCTCCTAATTTTATGCCGTAAAAGGGAACAAAATCAACAACCTACCCCGTAAAGGCGGACGGGGTATGGCCTAGGGGCGCCGGGGGCGCAAAAGTTAAAATTATATACCGCAAAGTAAACTATACATACACCTGTATTCCATTAAAAAGTAACAATCTCCAAAATGTTATGCCTTAAAAGGAAACAAAATCAACCCCTCTCGGCAAAACTACCCCATAAAGGCTTGACCTAACAACACGTAACCCAAAAAAGACATGGCCTAACATCACGTGACCCTATGACGTCATACCACGTAACCCCAAAAAATAGGCGCCGGGCGCCACGCTCCAGGGGGCGGAAAATCAAGATCAAGTGGGGCGAGTACTACTAACAACGTAGCCGCAAGAAGATTTTACTATTCGCTTGTGTATATATATATATATATATATATATATATATATATATATATATATATATATATATATATATATATATATATATATATATATATAAGTATTAGCGTGTGTATGTACCGTTTCTAGTAACGGTTCACTTTCGGGATCATTTTTGTAGCACAAACATCATACTTCGGCACCTGAACGCTGAAACAGCACGATGATGATGACACCGATTTTATGTTTCTGTCACAAGTTCCCGAATTGGTGTGAGGTAAATTGAATAATTTTCTGTATAATTGTAATAACACAAATTAACTTTTGGTAGACTCTGGTGGAGACTTGAGTTAGAAGTACGTGTCGCTAGGACACCATAAAACTACAAGTACTCCAATAATAATAATAATAATAATAATAATAATAATAATAATAATAATAATAATAATAATAATAATAATAATAATAATAATAATAATATTTCTCATCATATAACCAGTGCACATCTAATAAGAAAACTATAAATAGAAGTACTATATTTCTGAATGTTTAACAAGGAAACGACCAGTTACACAGCAGAAAGGAAGCAACACCTATCCTTAGGCATCCTCCAACGATATACTTTTTTCAGAGAGGGATTTTCCTTTCATTCTCCAGTAAATCAAACACTGGTTATAGTATCGCGAAATTAGCTATATTTATATTTACGACGTATTTACTGTATACTGCATACATATCTGCATGACCTATACTTACAGTATGTAATCCAAATTTGTGTAATCATTCCGTAATGAGCACCTCTTACTTATGAACAAATTATACACTGTATTGTACTATAGGTGTCCATTATTTATGGGTTTCATTGTGTATCCAAAGGATGTTTTAGGATTATACCTTTCTGTCTCTCATGATGTCCAATTTTTCAAAAGATACCGTACAAAAGCACTCGTAACAATTAATAATACTTTACAATTGACAAAAAGGACACAGTGAATACCTTCAGCTCCCAGCTTGACGAAATCCTAGATCAGGGCCTGCAGTAGTGTGGCCAACTTTCTCGTATTATACGAGGGCTCGTATTTGGCACAATTTTAAAACTTTCTTTCGGATTCCGATTTCATTAATCCGTAACACCATATATCTTATACCTCTTTTGCTTAATAGAAGTTAAACGGTATTTAAATATGTTAGTATTTTGAAAAAGACATGGTTTGCGCGAGTTTTACACTTTGAAGTATATCATAACTTAGAGATCACTGTTTTTGCACTATCGATTCCAATGCAGTTACTGTACAATATTGATAGCATATTAAAACAATCGAAATTATCACAAATTCCCCTTTTAGTTTTGCCCTCCATATTTCTGGCTGTGTCTTTAGTGTGATTTGTAGCTTACAAATATGTTACGTGGTGATGGAACTTACCTGAGCAGTACGTGATGAATCCACTTAAAACTACACAAAAAGAACTGCATATATCGGAAGTAAGAAGAAAGCTATGCGCGGAATAATCTGTTAAAAATAATCAATATAATGTAGATCGCTCACTTTCTAAGCGCGAGTTTAGTACAATACATGTTGGTAATGCTGATTATATGTTCTAATACTAAAGGATATAAACAGTTGTAAATACATCTTTCTATTCTACAAATAATTTATAGCTGTTTTATGTAATAAAAATTTTTAAATTTAAGCAATTCTAATTCATACATAATAGCCATAAGGCCGTAATAAAGTCTCGTTATTTTTACGAATAAATAAATAAAGAATTACACAGAAACGTAGATTTAAACATATTTTTATTTCTAATTGCCAAAGTACATTCATATGTTGTCAGATTCAATAATTTAATATTGCGATATATATGTGAATAATTACACACTAAATGTACATAATACACTTTCTTACAGATATGTATCAACCCTGAAGTTGATTAGTTAGAGTAAGTATTACAAGAAGAAATGTAGATTATTAGAGAAGTTGGATGGACCGAAATTCATCCTTGATTAATTTTTAATCCAAACAGTGGAGATGATTGGGCAATCTCAGCAAAATATGAGCCATATTGCGTTTTCCCCTTAAAATCCGCGAGATAGGCTTAAAATCACTCTTTTGTTCTTTCAGAGATTTCAATTTCAAGTAGTGGGGATGATTATGAAGTCTAAAAACACAAATTATAGTTAATCAAAATTTAATAATGTTGAATCTTATTATTTTATCATATTCTTTAAATAAAAAAACTTAGAACTTGGGGGAAATTAATTCCCTGCTACTCGCATATTTTTGACAGATTTGAACTGCAAGCAATAGGGATTATCAGGAGCCCAAAACAATGTATATACATATATCAGTTAAACTTGAGGTAGGTTACACTGTAAAATTGTCTTATCACTCTTTGTACGGAAATTTGCAACATGACTTTCAATTTACCATATTTTTTCGGTACTTGGAATTTACCTACTTACACATGACGGATCTCAAACCCCCAAACAAAGCTTCTTCGTAGCTAAGCGGTTGATGTATGCGCTTTTGGCGTCAGGGACCCGGTTCGATTTCAGACAAGAGCTCATGTGATTCGGGATACCGGTACATTAGTGATGCTATGCGTTGCAGAAGGGAGGAATTTATTATTACTTTTGATGCCGTACTTTGCAGAATCAAGCGACCCTTCCTCTTACTTCAACCCCAAACTCTAATCTGATATCTAATATAGAGCAAAACACACATTGAGTTTTATAAAAATCTGCGTAGTTTTGTGAAGTTTTCACGGAAATATTTTTATTTTCAATCGGTGGTGAGGTGAAAGAGCAAGAACATTCACTTCCTCATTGTTGACCGTCTTCAACTCCAAGCAATAGATAATATTGGACTTCTTACGAAAAGATCAGTTATATTATATTGAATGGTGTGTTACGAAGAATATATGTCTTCTTAAAATGTAAATCATATAGTTGAAGGAGCGTAAATTCAATCTTCATTTTAAAAAGGATTTAACTCCAAACATTGAGGATAGTCTGAAAAGCTCTATAATCATAAACAGCACATTGAGTCAAGACTGAATAATATTTACTAAAGTTTTATTAAAGAATGAATAGTATTTATATTATATGAACATTATGTATATTTAAGCTGAAATGTCCATTCTTCACACGGGGAGAATAGGTTTATGGAACATATTTGACTCCCCTTACTCCCCTAGGATACGCATTTTAATGAATGCGTGATTTAAAAAACCCATTAGATACTCTATTTTTTACATAAATTTTCAACTCCTACCCCCTTAGGGTATTTCAAAATTTATGCCTAAAATAGAGTATCTTATAGATTATTATTAACATTCGTTTCTTGAAATAAGTATCCTAGGGGCTAAGGATATTAAAATATTTTCCATGCACCTATTCTTCCCGTGCGAAGAACAGGTACCCTCACCAATGGAGTGGATCTTCGGTTCGCAAGAAAAGACATTTAATTCATGTAAATAAGAGTATCGTTCAATGACACTTATTCTGAAATATGATTTTAAGGTTTAATTGAATTTACCTGTCTGAAAACAGACACTGTGTTTCACAAAAATCAAAATATTGCTACTCGGAGAATAAATTCATTCTCAGTATTGATCAACTTCAATTCCAAGCTGTGGGAATGAATGGATGCCTGTAAAACATTTATACGTCTATTACATCAAAATTAAATGATTTGACGAAAGTTTCAGAGGAAAACTGTTTTGCTATATGATATAGAAAAGGAAATATGGAGTTCAAAGAACTTATCCCATTTTTCCACTCTCCGATATTGATTACTGGGAAAGTTTGGGAGCCATAAAGAAATTATGCATTTTGTTTTATCAAAATCAAATAATATTTACGTAAGTTTTAACGAAAATTGGCTAGTTATCGCATTATGTTTGTGTGCAAACGTTCAAAAAGAGGTCAAAATTACTCCCTTACTCTTGATTGATTTTAACGGTAAATTATACGGTTCTTCTCTAACGTTGAAGGAGAGCATATACCGAATGTCATTAGAGTCGTACAGGATTAACGAGAATTATCACGAAACCAATATAAAAGTGCTGGTTGATATACAGGGAGAAGTTTGCTTCAATTATTATCTTAGTCGTAGTATTGAGACGAATTTGGGTGAATCAATTAGGGCGGTATTTGAATTAAACAGTAGCAAACTCCGGTCTGAGACCAGACGTAACGGTAATCTTAGGTGATGTGCCGACATCATTTTATTAAACCATAGTTATAGCCGAGTTGTATTGCCAGTGAAGTTTCTTTCGGAGCAATTGGTTCTGGAAACGGCTTCCTTTCTAAGTGTTGCCATCAATAATTACAAGATAATGATTTAACGGTAAAATAAATGTAACATTAAAATTTTTAAAGAAAGTGTTACGTTAGACCACGGAGAAAGACGTAGTTATTTCTCGAATATTATCCAAAATTAGAATTAATGTTTTGCATGTATCAATCCGGAATACTCAATTTACTAACATACCTATAAATATGAATGACTCACATTCCAAAATGATTGACTCAATTTTCCCCTTCAAATTTCAAGCTGGGAATTCCAAAGTTAATTTTAAGCCTCACTTTCTCGATTTCCTAAACTTTAAATTATTATATATATCAACAAACATATACACTGCAAGTTATAGTTTCTTAAAGATAAGTAATACAAGGAAAAATCTTTATACATTGAAACTGGCTCGGTTGATAGTACAGAATTTTATAAATATTGGTGTTTATGTACCATTTACAGAAATATTATACATAAAATTGTCTAATGAAACTTGTCGAACCTTAGAAAATCATGTTATTGTTTCTCACCGTGGATTTATGTTTACAGGGCCCTTTGAATAAGGTATGACTATCAATGCATAAACATATTTGCATGATTATGACAAAACCAAACTAAGAGGTGCAGTCTCCTAAACAGGGACATAATCCTTCCTCCGACTATAAGTACCAACAAGGAAACTAATTTCACAGTTCTTACTTCTAATTATTCGTTGAATAAAAATTCTTCATTATGATTTATGTTTTCTTGCTAATTATAGATCCTATACACAATATTAGAAGCAACTAAGTGGTATGTCTTTCAATATATTCATAACCACATGAAAATGTACCTTATCAATTAATATAGACACTAGTAAATATATTTACAGTGTATTTCTATGAAATTTACTCAACAAATACAAAAATTGCTCAGAGATTGAAATTCAAAATATTTCTTTGGTTTTTAGACAAAACATATAAGAATTGCTGTTGGTATGTACCTATAATTATCAAAATAATGGAAACTCCTGTAGCTTGCAACACGTAGGATGTGTAAGGAGGAACACTGAGGATATTAAGGATGCGCACGAGACGATACACGACAGAACTTTTCTGACAAAATTCGAGCCAAGACAGCTTTTCCAATATAGAAATATACATTTTTCGAGTTCAGAGATCACTTTCACAAACATTTTCGAGACGAGACAATCTCAAATCTCGTTTCGTGCGCATCTCTACAGAATACATCTCCAACGCCTAATCGTTGTTAGTTGTGTGAAAGGTTATCGCCGCAGAACGTCATACCGGGTTGAGCGGAGGTGTGTGTGTTGAATCGTCCAGACGGTGGTGATGAAAATAGATCTCTTTTGAATTTCGAAATCACTAACCAAACTGACCAAGGTGATTATTGTCTACATAACACATGGCCAAATACCATATGCCAACAGTGCTGGTGGACGGAAGAGAAGCCTCACTTTCATGAATTGCTAAGCAATGAAGCAAATTGTCAGCAAGGATAGTATAACGAATCCGGAAGGTGTGATGCTCAATGAACACCCGAGACAACCTATTGCGGCAATAATAGTCCGACGCCAGTTGCATAACATGAATATCTGCAACCAGGTGAAATTTCCAAACCTCCGATTAGTTCCCACAACACTTCAGCGTAAAAAAAAAATGACGTCGAGACATGCAAAGTGGACTGCCGATGATTAGAAACGCGTTGTGTGGTTCAATGAGTTCTCTTTTACGTTTGTTCCTATATTAGGCCGTGGTTATATATGGGATATGTCAAAAGAGGCTTACTCTTCGAACTTTCTCTATTGTCAAGCATAGCTGCTCAGTTCTTATCAATCCTCTGTGGTTAGTTCTTGACCCCAGATTTTATACCCAATATCATCCATTAATATCGTTGACTAAATTGAGTGCTGCAGTGCTTGAAGAATGGTGCAATTTTCCTACGGAAACCATTCATGACCTATGTACTTCAATCCGTGTCGAATCATAGTTCTATTATACAATAATGGTGGTTACCGAATTAAACATATAAACTTATCAGATTGATTTTCTGCAGGTGTCAGTGGTAGAGCGCTTACCTCTGGTGTGTGGAGTTCCTGGTTCGATCCCCAGGCAAGTATGCTTGTAGTGGACAACATCGTCTAGTGGACAATTCTCTGGAAACTCCTGTTTCATCCCACATTTTCTTTCTACCAATTCATTCATCATCATTCACTTGCTTTATCATCGTCTTCCGTATCCTAACGTGCATAATCGTGGGACATTAAACTGGAAAATTTCATTTAATTTTTCTTCAGTTGTTTCCATTACTTTGATAAAAAATTGTACATGTCAATTGCTATATCAAGATAAACTTGTGACACTTTATATTCAATTATCATATCTACACCCACCTGAAAATAAACAACATACATGTTTACATGTTTCTAGTACATTATTCACTTTCTAATATCATACACGCCATTAATACGAGATTGTGGATATTTAAAAATTTCGATCAACTTCAAGTCTGCTTTGTTTTATCATTATACCATGGAACAGTAACAAATAGTATGCAGGAAACACATGGAACTTATATTTGTTGTTAATTCATATATAACTTTAAAACATCAGTTACTTTAATCACCAAGGATAACACTTAACACTTTGTGAAGACTTAATTTCACAAATTGACTCTCTTACTGTGGAGGTATAAACAGGGGTAAAAGTGCGGGGGAACAAGAGGAGAGGCCGCCCCCACTTTCAGAAAATTTCTGGCGTCCCCCACTTTCTATAAAAATTACAATGGGCAAAGATAGACAAGGGGGACGGCATGACGTTATCGCCCTACCTTTTCAGATCCACTTTTACCCCTGGGTATAAACAATTGTCAATATCATATTTGGTATCTATGGTATTAAGCAGAACAGAGGCTCTTGCTGTCATTTATTATTGTAAAGGTTTAGAACTAAAAAGAGGATAACAGTTATCTAAACTTAAAATCAATACTGCCAAAAAGAGTTTATGCCATCTCTTTTTATACAGTGCTCACAGTATTGACATATTATAAGGCAGAGAACTCAATTTTTCTAAGACGTTGTCACAAAACCTTTTACTTCAATTATGTAAGAAAGTTAAATGTATTTTAATCATATTAACAGTAAACACCATTAAGGTACTTTCATGAGGCTAATCCCTTAATGGTTAGCCAAAATAATCAGTACTTAATATTATTGCATTTAGAAGTTCATTTATAAAAATGTGTGGCCTAATAAAATTCTTTAATGTAAATCATCTAATATTGTTTATTGCAAATAATTTTATGTAGTTCAATCATTATGTTAATCATTCAGCTCAAAATGTTATAAAATTTGTAAATGAACTCAATTTTAACCCGACTTCCTTTCCTTATCTAATTCAGTAAATGTCATTACTATCACTAAACAAAAATCCTAATTATAACCTAATTTACATGTTTTGTGTGCTTTGTCTACCCTTAATTACAAATATAGAACAACAATAACTGGTTTAAGTGCCAATAATCAAATAACTTTCTATTATTTCCCGTCAGAGAATAGAAACTGATCTCCCGTGTGACAGGATACATTCACGAGTCTCTTACGAAGTTAGTGGTTAGTCTTGTTCACTTTGGGTAAATCTATATATAATATTATCAACTTCACTAGATCATATCTAAAAGTGAGCATTCTATTGAAACTCATCCCAGAAAATCATAAAGTTTTGTTCACTATAGTAAATTCATATGCAACTAATTCATGATGTAATCATTTAGGATAAAGCTTTATAAAGTTAAATAAACTCTATCTTATTTCAATCATCTTTACTTATCTGATTGTATAAAAAACCATTACTATTATCAAACAATATAATTTACGTCTTAGTTAACTGTACTTATTCTTATTTACAATTATAAAAACAAAACAAAACTAAAATTAAAGTAACAAGAATAAACTAAAATCATAGAAACTAATCAATTTATCATAATTTAACTACTAACATATATACAGTACAATTTAGTAGTAATTTATACATTTCCTTCTTTCCACAAATTCTTCATTTCTTTACAGTTTTTTACAAATATACTTCTTTCACTACATTGTAATGGCTACCGCTCATATTTTCAATATATATGGATTTTGTTATCAGCAAAGGTTCACTTTCATGTTTTCTTTTTTTGAGTCTGCACCGGCTCACAGAAGACAGTCGAATGCTACTACTGAATCGTTGCCAAACACATTCTTCCTTGTTTTGGACTTTTGTGTAGACAAAAATGTCCGTTTTAAGCCATGCTGCAGTTGCCATTATCTCTACATCCGTAGCCCACTCTCTCTCATTCATCATTGTCCAATGTGAAAAATAATTTTTATCGCCAGTGTAGTTTATAACTTCTTTTGAAAGTTTCTTTTGCATAAAAGTAGTTAGTTTGGTTCGTATTTCTTTGTGCATATTTTCGTCTCCATATAACATATAACTTATGCACCGAAACCAACAGTTTCCATCGCCCTTAACAGTTACTACTTTTGTCGGTTTCGTCAACTTTACGGGCTTGTCAACTTGTGTGTCTAATTTTCTTATTACATGCAGATTAAGTGTCCTTGCTTTGTCTGTTTGCCATTCCGCATCTACAGGAAAGTACGAATATTCTAACTGACCTTCGTACGTGACAGGTATTTCCAAGGAATCTCCTTTGCTTCTATTGAGTGCCTCAATTTCACTTCTTGTTTGCGTTTCTGGCTTATATGAAGATGACGAATCCTTGTACTTCTTTAAATTTTTTATGTGTTGCTTTTTTTTTAGCAAACTCTTTCCGTCGAGGGATTTGAGTTCTACTGTCTTATTTGCATTAATTGCAGCTACTTCATACGGCCCATTCCATGGCATTGATGCCCAACCTCCCTTTCTGCTTTCACGTTTCAGATTTCGAACAAGAACTTTCTCTCCAACAGTTATGTTTGAACGTGTTTCGTGTCTTCTATTATACTCAGCCTTTTGCTTTTCTTGCGCAATGCCAATGTTACACTTGACTTCTTTATGCATTGAATCTCTCAGTTGCAACATTGACTCCATACACTTCTCAAAGTGTTCTACGTCAAGGGACTGTTCACAAAAACTAGATATGGAACTTTCATTTGCCGTGGAATTTTTTCTTGATACATCCACAGGAAGCACAGGAGTTCTTTGGTACAATACATAAAATGGCGAATATCTGGTAGATGAATGCACTGATGTTCTATGTGCAAATAAAACCCCTTGCAAAATTTGCGGCCATTTTTCAATATTTTCCATAAGAACTTTCAAAAGAAGATTCTTTATGGTCCTGTTTTGTCGCTCTACCAACCCATTTGCTTGTGGGTGATAAGCTGATGTAACTCGCTGCTGTACTCCCGTCATCCGGTATAGTTCAGAGCAAACACTATTTACAAATTCTTTGCCCTGGTCATTTATGATGATCTTTGGACATCCGTGTCGACAAATTATTTCATCATAAATGAACTGAGCTACTGAGATAGCTTGTTTGGTTCTTAAGGGTCGGGCCTCGGTCCACTTGCTAAAGTAGTCGATAGCAACGACTACATATTTATAGCTGTCAACCTCTGGAAGTTGCATAATGTCAACTCCGATCTGTACCATAACTTCACTGGGAACTGCAACGGGTACTAGTTCCGGCACTACCTTTAAAGTCTCAGAATTTATTTTTTGGCACTTGAAGCAAGATGAAATGTAATTTCTGGCTTCTGTCATCATAAAGGGCCAGTAAAATCTCGATCTTAATATTGCTTCCGTAGCTTTCTGTCCACGATGGCCGGAGAGTGCTATAGCCTCCTGGCTGTTATCATTGCCTTCGTGGACAATTTTTATTATGTTTTGTCTGTCACTTTCACTAATTATAACTTCTCGCATTACATCAAGAGGTGACTTTCTATAATATAGTTTCTGGTTATTTATAACAAACTTTTTACACTGTCTTCTGAAGTTCGACTTCTCATTTTTAGAACAAATGTTCACTGGGTACCCTTTACCACATTTAAAATTGTAGACGGATGTGAAATCAATGGGAATCTTCTTTCGTTGACCTGAGAAGAAATGAGAATTTAAAATGAATACAGACGAAAAGAAATGCTATACAAAAAAAGTACACAGTATACACAGTGTATATATAATACACATTCAATAAATAACCGGATTGACTTCAGCACGTGGAATATTCTAGAATGGCCATCTTGCTGTCGCAATATTCAGCCTTCGCCATTACAATGTAAGAGCAACGTGTAGGCCAAAAATCTTCCTATTTGAACTAGTCGGCGCACTCATAACTTCTACTCTACTTATACAGTTCTCACTGTGTTGAATGTCATGCAGCTAGAGCAGCGTTTCCCAACCGGTGTGCCGCGGCACACTGGTGTGCCCTGAATGGGCCGCTGGTGTGTCGCGAGGAAATCGAAACAAAATTATTAATTCTATAGCAATCAAATTACAAAACGTAGGGAGAAATGTACATTTCTATTTCACACTACTATGAACCTCAACTATAAATCTACAATTTTAAGTTTCATACCGTGTTACTTTTTGTACATTTTTAACGTTAAAAAAAGTATTTATCATTATGACCATTATTGTTTCATTATTGTTGCAGACTATTTCGTAACTTGAAAATTTAAAATCTCATTCAATCAAACATGCATACAAATTACGTACATTTGCGTTTTAAAAGTAAAAGAGGTTTGTTTGTCCGTTCGTTATTTAGTGATCTTCCTTCTTAGTGAAAGGTTGGATATAGTTTTCGAAAAAGAAAGCGCATTTTTAAAAACCTGAGTCCAATATTTCATTGCAATTGTTTTCTATTTTTAAATTAGAATGAAGAATAAGCATAATGATTTACCACTGGGGAAAACTAGTGATCGAGCTTTCTTTTCTGTGAGAAGATCAGTAATCACAGAAAAAATACCACTGTGTTTTATGTTTACAAATAATATCTGTAAGTGTGCCGCGAGAATTCAAGTTATACCCGTAGTGTGCCGCAAGTTGAAGAAGGTTGGGAAACGCTGAGCTAGAGGTATGCACGGGCCAGAACCTTTAGCCCGGGCCGACCCGTGAATTTATATGAGGTCCGTCCCGAGTCCGAATGTTTTAGCATTCAGCCCCGAGCCCGGCTCGAGTTCGAGTGATAATTAAATGAGCCCGAAATAAGCCCGAATTAAAGAAACTTTATAATCTACTCAAAATATTATTTTTATTTACAGCAACTAGAAGTTTAATTTTGCTGTTGGGCTTTAAAAGATATCCAGAAAGAACAATCCCAACGTCTAATAAATATCGTTGTACAGTACATTTACAAAGTTAGGTCCGGAAATGCCCGAGAAATATGGATGTATATTTAAAAATGTACGGATCGAGCCCGGCCCGGGCTCGAAGTGGTATATGCTTTGTAGGCCCGAGTCCGGCCCGCGGGCTCGTCCCGAGCCAGTGCAGACCTCTACATGCATCAATGAATTTCTATAGATCTCAAGTCTTCACTCAAATTAAATCTAACGACCTTCGTTGTTAGAGCTTTAAGCAATCCTATAATGTTGTCGCAATAGTTTGTAGCTGTTTTCCATTGTATCTGTCGCGATTCATATATGCGACCCTTGCTATTAATATTTATTACTACGAAATTACAACACATAACAATCATGGTAATATTTTATTGCAGCTTTTCATTGAATGTACAGTTTGCATTATGCATGTGAATTTTGTAGTTTGTATTACATTAGGTTGATTAATATTAGATGTTCGCCTCAAGAAAGAAAAGAAAAAAGAAAAAGAAAATAAGAAAAACTGTATCAGAAACTGGTTAATCTAAATAGGCGTCGTTTGTAACAACACTTTTCCCATCGCTTAGTCAACAAGTGTTTTACGAGACAAAGGAAGTCTGCAGTCTGCTATGTGAAGAAGTCATCAATCCCACTTAACACGTAGCACCTCCCAACTATCAGGGAATCTTTTCGAGAAGTGATTGATGTGCTGGAAGAGATGATAGTAAAAAGGAAACGGAACGGGGAAATATGGTGGGTGATCAAACCAACGGCAAATTGTGTTCCCTCGCATCCCTAATTCAAATACACTGTTAATATTTTTCGGTTTGCTGTGCAGAATGTCCCATTTTGAATTTCAAAAGATAAATCATTCCCAATTACTAAAACTAATGACTAATTTTTATATAGTTTAACGGTGCACTTTCCTGACTGGTAACCCAACCTGTTTGTTGGAAGTGTATAGTTTGTGACGTTAGACGCATGACCTTAATCCATCCCTGTGTTGTGTTGCTGAAGTAAGTTTCCTACAAGACTTCAAAGCGGACACTTCATCCGCACCAACACAATACACTGTATATAATGTATTCAAGGTCAGTGACTTCGTATTGTTCAGATAAATGTCGTGGGATAAAATAATCCTCGAATCTAACACACAGGTATAATGAATATTGGCTGTAAATAGTGTCTGAAATAATAAATTTTATTGTGATTTATACTAATCACGCTTAATACTAGTAGTATCAATAATTTCGCTAAATAAGTGGTAAGTGCCTTCGCTTCTGGCACGTGATACCCAGTTCGATTTCCAAACGACTAAATTACATACTGTCCGTTTTAATAACCGAAGTCTTTGATACCTTCCAAAAATGTGTACGATTTACAACAAAAGACACAAATATTATGCTAAGTTCTGTAGATGCAAGTATATACCGATAGATTGCTTGTTAAGCACGTTTTAAACACTATAATTTACAAGTTTATTGAAAATTCATGAAATAACGATGCAAAGAAGTATATAAACGTTGAAATGCATTACAGTATTCTATATATAGAGAGCACAACGTGTTTCTGGCATATTTTTTTTTTTTTTTTCAATTCAATTTTATGAATGTGAAAAGATACGGCAGTATTATTATAAATGAACCTCTACTACAACGGCATAACTGTCATGCACAGAAGCCCCAGTTTGGTATCCAAGTTTGATGGGTGCATATGTGTCAGATGTATTATGTAGACTATACCAAAAGGTCACTATGTTCCAAGGATAGTGGGGAATAGTTAAGCTAGGAACTCCTTGTGTTAGAATTAAAGTTTGTTGAGATCCAAATGATCGCATTGTTACTGTATAAATAACTGTTAACATTGAATCTTTGTTTACATTAGCACACCAAACAAAAAATTATTCATCTCCTCCGTAAAACTTAGCTAAAATGTATAATAAAGTTTTGTAACCACGATCAGTGTTTCCAAACCGTATGCTGCGCAGTCCTATAGTTTGTGTCACGAAGTATACTCAAAAAGTTTAAGAACCACTGGTTTAAATAACCACCTGAATTCTATTTGAAAGCTACTCCAGGCCCTGTTACGATGTGAATTCATTCACACATCAGTATATTTCGAAAAAGTTTGAGAGTTTCTATTCCTGCATTTAATCAAGGCTCCAAATAATACTACAAATTATCAATTGGATTTGAGTCTGTGGATTTTGTAGACCAGAACAGATGTTTCAAGCATGTACAAGTATTTTGAGCACTATGAAAATTGCACTTGTGATCTCCAAAGATGGCATTATCCACTGCATATTCATCATAAAAATGTTGGAGAATGACAATATCTCATTACAGGTGATGTCCAAAAAGCATGCTGGTCCATGTTCACATTCACCCATATGAGTGTGAAAAATAAATCGCATGACAAATACCACCACAACATCACGAAGCTCAACCACCATTAATTACATCCCCCTCACACTGGCGGTAAAATGCTTCATTGAACTTTTAATACATTTGACGCTTTACATCTTTAAAATGAAGACAAAATCGTGACTATTTGAACAAAACTACACCATTCCAATTCGCTACAGTTCAATGTATGTATTCTTGAGCTCATTGCAGACTTATCTATTTATGCACCTTAATATAAGGTGGTTTCTTATGTGCTACACATCAAATGTTAATTTGGTTGAAGTTCCTTTCTCAACGT
Source organism: Thermobia domestica (assembly GCF_964235325.1). Lineage (NCBI taxonomy): Eukaryota > Metazoa > Arthropoda > Insecta > Zygentoma > Lepismatidae > Thermobia > Thermobia domestica. Next base: position 100,051 of record NW_027656236.1, on the reverse strand, counting down.
TTTTTCGAAAAATTATCTGGGGCGAGGTGGATTGTCGGGGTACAGTAATTCCCGTTTAATCTTTACGCGCTGTATTATTATTGTTACTACTACTACTACTGCTATTATTATTATTATTATTATTATTATTATTATTATTATTATTATTATTATTATTATTATTATTATTATTATTATCTGAAAATTATCAGTGATTTTTCTGAGTTATGATCATTTTACAATCACACTTCTGACGCCGTTTTGTGTTTGCACGGACGTTATACCATTTCTTGTATACACGTTGGACATCTTCGATAAACCCACCAATCGTGCAACTTCATTTCCTGTGTGCCCGCATAAACACAATAACCTCTTTTTGTCATTCTGTCAAACCTTCGTTTCGACGCATCATAAGCTGTTTTCATACGTCGTCTGGTACTCTCATTCTATTTACAGTGGACTCTTTTTAATTCGAACTTGGATAATTCGAATTATTGGATAATTCGAACAAAAGCTTATTCCCCTTGGAAACTGTATTAAAAACAATGGTAAAAAATCGTGGGTAAATCGAACATTGGAACCTCCTGTTTGGATAATTCGAAGTATTTACAGTGGAAAAATTTGCAGTCCTCGACAAATTGCAAACAGAACAATGTAATTTCAACTGGATTTTATTTATCTGTTATCTTATCCAGAAGCGACCATGGGAAAGAGAAATTTTGTTGATACCACCTCAGCTGGACTCCCTCCCGTTATAGAGAATCCAGCAGATGATGGTTGGTACGCATCTCTTCACCTCCTCAATAACCTGGAAGTATCCATCCCTTCTGTAGAAATGTCAATGACCTTGAACCCTGTCCTCCACCAGCAAGAACGAGATATTTGTGCAATTCTTTTTTACTGAACTAAAACAGTGACAAAAAGGTAAGCAGATTTGTTTGTGATCTATTGGGGTGCATTATGCACAATGTCGAATCGCGGCACCTATTCTAATTCCTTATGAAAATGTAGTACTTTATAGGTAAGGTGCATTGCATGTTAATTAGTTTTTCATATACAGTACAGTTATTTTGTTCCCTTGATTTGACTTTAAAATGAGAGTTTTTTGTTAATTCGATTGGTATTTGGTTAATTGGTAATTTTCGATAATTCGAATTTTTTTCTTTCCCCCTTTGACTTCGAATTAAAGAGACTCCACTGTAATTGCAATGGTCATATGTCAGAGAAAATGGACCATAAACGATAGAAAAGGGGCTTATGTTAAATCTAAAGGAGACCAGAAGCATCATTTCAGTATTCTCTTAAAGCTAATACTCTGCGAGATTAGTAGTTTCACGTCTCTCATTGGTATATTGTTATACTATTGATTTAAATGTATATAAACCTCAAACTCAGAACGGCAACTTCTCCAAATGACACTTTCCTTGAGGAGAGGGTTAATTTTGTGCCCGGTGTGCTCATGTTTCACATGTTATTATCTTAATATTATATATATGTCTACATACCTAAGTATACATAAACACTTACTTTCCTTAATTCGAATTCCGTGATTATACGTATTAACGTTTAATGTACTCTCTTTAACAGAGTTTTCATACAGCTTGTTTTCATCCTGCAAAATCAGAAAGATACATTTTATTGTTAAATATGGAGGAAAAATAAAGTTAACATGTACTAAGAAGTTGAATTTGTAGTAATTAAAAGTTAGAAATGGGAAGATCCTAAATACTGGAGCTAATAATAAAATTAGTAATAAGATATTGTGATACTAAGACTTACGAAGAAATACTGGAAATAATATAACAAACACGATTGAAAAATGAAGAGCGAAGCAAATTTGCAAATAATCTAACTTTACACTGATGGAAATAAAAGGTTCAAATTCCACTTGAAATTTAAAGTCTTATATGTTTTCTGTTCATGAAGAAAGTAAAAAAAAAAAAAAAAAAAATCAATAACAACCTAATTCTTATAATAGTTATATAGTAAAGACAAACATTATATACTAAGTGCATTATAATTGATTAATGTATCAGGACCTTGGAAGAGAAAGGGCGAACCCGAAAATTCGATTTTTTTCTCTCTCTCTCTCCTCGCATCCGACAGGTCAGGGCAACACATGGATACCGCGTTTTGCCCTGGATCGTCCTTAGTTTTCTCACAGTTTGAAGATAAACAAAGATTCGCCCTTGCTATCTTAATGTACTTGCAAACCTTTAAGCTTGATTTCCCAACACCCCGATTTCAGGATTCGTCTTTTATCTTCCAAGGTCCTGATATGATTAATAGTTAATAGAAGTGTAGGCGCGAAGTTTTATTTTACTTTATTTTATTTATTTTTTTTTTTTTCAACTGGCGCTCACACTTTGGTACTTACAACTTATAGAATTTCGTATTCTAACTTTTCTTAACAGATCAATGGTTTCAAAAATATACATAAGGGGAAATCAAATGGCTTAGTAAGCTGCAGGTCTCCGAAACTATTAGGGGTAAAACATTTAAATATTGTACACGTGTATCCAGCTATAGATAAGACGGCATTTTGTGAAATACTATTCCTTAAGGGGAAAAGGGGAGTTGAATACTTTTTTTTACATTTACTAGATCTCCGAAACTATTATGCGTAGAGCATTGAAATTGAATACAAGTATTCTTCTTGCGTTCTAAATTGTAGATAAGACGGGAATTTACGATAGGCGAGCCCTAATGCTGGGAGAAGAGTATTTGAAAATTTGTGGATCATTATCCATATCTATGAAACCATAAGGTGTAGAACCTTGAAATTTTGTAGTATTCTCCATGGACCACAAATTCGAATTAAATCATTGTCTTTTGAAATTTAATGCGTATGGGAAGAAAAGAGCTTGAAAATGTTATTTCCTTTCCACACATTTCTGAAATAATTGAAAAAAGTGCATTTTTTTTACAAGTTTTGTCATTAAACACAGAATTTTACGAAACGTGACCCAAGAAGTTGTTGAATGCAGCTTTCGTTGTTTACCGTCGTCGGTCTTCGAATCTTTTAAAAGTAGGTACTTTAAGTTCAGTAGATATGTTCTCCTTATACCACAAGCTGAGAAAAAAAAAACATTTTTTTTTTTTTTAACAAAAAGCGACCTATGGAGAAAGAAAATGGAGCTAGAAAAGATTTTCGTTCTTTATCAGATCTCCGAAACTGTTAGGTAAAACAAACTGAATTGTTTTATAGATTTCCTGTATGAACCCTAGCAGGCACGGATATCTTGAAGGGGGTGCACCAATAACTACCACTACATTTGATTTAAATTTTTCACTTTTTAAATGCCTTTAGGCACATGTGGTGTGGATGAGGAATATTACTTTATTTAGTGAATCCTTTTCCTTCAACCTTCAGAAAATCGACTTCTATTGCTTTTGCAAAACTAAGCTTTCTTTCAACCCTCAAACGGACACATAACAGCAGAAAGGTTCGGAAAAAGTTGCTTTTTCACTGCTAGATAGTGCATATTTATAGTGAAGGGGGGGGGGTGCATGTGCTCCGGTGCAAACCGTCCTAAATCCGGCTCTGAACCCTAGGCTGGGCATAACACAAAATGTGCAAAATTAACGTGGAAGGAAGTGGGAGGGGACAAAGGAATTGGATCTCTTTGCGCTGTTCACCATTTTTCCTAAACTAATGCCCATAAAAACTTAAAATTTCAGACGTACAAACGTTGTCAATGAACCCTAGGTTAATGATGAATGTGAGCTTTTTGAAATGCACTTCCAACTGGGAGAAAGAAAGCATTAAAGTTTTTCTTCGACCTTTACGGGAACTACCGAACACTTGGGTGTACGAACTTCAAATTTGATAAAAATTTTATCTCCTTGAGCACTAAGCTGGGAGTAACACAGAGCTTTAACAAAAGCAAGCCCTAAGAAAGGAAAGGGATCTTGAAGAATTTTTCGTCATTTAGTAGATCTCAGAAACAGTTGGGATTAGAAACTTACAATTTTACAACTTACATGTTCCCATTTAACCCCACACTGATAAGACGAACATTAATAAAATGTGACCCGTAAGGAAAATGCATTTTCTTCCCATCGTTTATGAGACATATTAGACAAATTGGCGGACATTAATCAAGTTTGTCACTAATGTTCTTTTCAGACTCTTGACCATAGATACGACAGTTTTTTTTTCTTTTTTAAACTCAACGTCTAAGATCTTTGAAAGAGATGTTAAACGTCTTCTGACTGTAGGATATGTTGTTTCTCTATATATCCTACCAAGTATTTTAAAGACAGAAAAAGTTGTCTATATATATATGGTCTGTATATACAACTTACTTATATATACTTTCACTTTGAAATTACACACACACACACAAACAAACAAACACATAATCAAATATTTTCCATAAACATGATTCTTTCCGTGAAAAGATCGCCATTCCGCTAGTTAAAAAGTTTTTCCTTGTATATCAGAATATTAAAAAACAAAAACAGAAAAAAAAAATTGGATTAATAGGACTGGAAAGTTATATATATATTCACTTTGACGGTAGAACCTAGTGAACGGAGAGATTTATGTATAAAAATAAATAAAACGTAACTTGAAACACCCAACCGAGCTCGATCACATTTTCAACATCGATGACGTTGAGGCCTGGGATAATTTTTATTATTTAACTTGGACGGTGCAACGTAGGGAGTATATAAGACAAAAATGAAAGTGACTGTTTTTCTGACTTCATCACTTTTGAACCAGCTGACCGATCTTGATCAAATTTTCTACCTAGATGAAGTTCGAACCTGACATGTTTTTGTCATATCATTTTGAAGGTGTCACTTAAGGGAGGCAGAGGAATATAGACATTTAAAAATATCCAAAATGACCGATATTAGTTTCGAATTTATAGTTTTTGGTATCCCAGAGATGAACAGTTATATTTTCGATACCGTTTAAATCAAATTCAGCCCCGCAGGTGGGGAGAGGGATATATTAGTGCCGAATCTATAGATTTCCAGGTCGCTGAGTTGAACAGTGACAGTTCTGATGGCGTTTAAATCCAATTTGAACTCCGCAACTTGAGGAAGGGAAGGTGAAGATATATATATATATATATATATAGAAATGATCGAAATGACCAATTTAGGGATGGTATCGAGACGAGACGAGACGAGACTTGGTACAGTATCGGTCTCGTCTCGGTTGGTAAGTAGCGGTCTCGGTCTCGATCTCGTCTCGATTCATAAAACGCCGTCTTGGTCTCGGTCTCGTCTCTGTCAACAGATGCTTGTCTCGATCTCGCTCTCGGTCTCGAAGGCCAAGTCTCGGTTTCGTCTCGGGTCTCGTCTCGAAAGTCTCGAAATAAATAGTATGAAATTAAAATTGTAAAAGTATTATTATCGTACAGTCTGTCGTTTCCGGTTCTTACTTTTTGCCTTCATTCTTGACATTATGGCATGATGTACTTCTTCGTAGCGAATTTGCTAGCGCTAATGCTTTCCATGCGTGTGTTCCGGGTTCAATTATCAGTGGGTATAACATACCTGGGATAAAACCCTAATAGTAACCCATATTTCACTTTCAACAATAGACTTTGTCTCAAATAGCCTCAGTACTGCCTATACAATTAAACTCTATTAAATTAACTACAGTACTATACAGTAGTTTATTTACTTCCTTTGAATCACAATTGTTCAATACCTCCTAACGGATAACGCAACACATTGCAGCACAAATGTATTTAATCGTACCGAAATTGAAATTTTACAATTTCTCAGTTACTATCCAAAACACTCTGCTTTGATTGTCATTTTAAAAATAGAATATAACGTTCATTAGCTTAACCAGTGGCGTATTTACGATTTTGTTTCGGGAGGGGCTTTGCTAACTTTCGGGGGAAGCTTTGCCTGGAAATGTGAAAATTCTGCAAGATATTTCATTTACTTTACTATACTAAGAAAGATTTCGGGGGGGGCTTAATCCCGGAAGCCACCCCCCTAAATACGCCACTGAGCTTAACAAATAGAGTAAATTATTACTACCATATATTTTGTTTCAAATTGATCAATTGCTTTATTACCGTTTCACATCTCAGCACTTGGCACTTTAAACAGGCACTTCCTTAACCTTATGGTGGGAGCTACGGCAGTCATCTTTGCCATCTGTGTTCTCGGGTTGGATCACCAAACAAGTTAGATTCAAAGTCTTATGTTTCGTATAGTTCGCGTCTCACTTTAAGTACATTCTGTTTCTTATACAAGTTTATAAGGTCGTAATGTATTATATAAGCATATATCCAGTGCCATAACATAGATTAAGCTTATTCCTGAGTTCTCAGCGGTGCATGGGGCCGCGGTGGCTCAGTGGTAGAGCGTTCACCTCTGCTGCTTGTGGTCCCTGGTTCGATCCCAATCCGCCAAGTGAACTTTGTGGTGGACAAACACCGTGTGCGTGGGTTTCCTCGGGGTTCTCCCGTTTCATCCCACTTTCTTCATTCCACCATTTCATTCATTACTCATCAACACCGTCTCCTTTAGCCTAACCGGCATAATCATGGGACGTAAAACTCAAAGATTTCATTTCATTTTTCTCAGTGGTGCATGTGATCTTTATTCGAGAAAATTACTCATGCATTCATTACGCTGAAATTTTATATTGCTTAAAAATTACTTGCGAAACATGGACATACATATTATGTAAGTATATAGGTAATTAGAGCTGTATGTATCTATTTTCTCTGTCCCGGCAAAACAAGTGATTCTTAACTTTCTAGTTTTCTTTTGTACTAATATTCGTAGTTTTGCCGCAATATGAAGGATCAAATTTGTTTTTCGCTGTACGAATTTCGTTAAATTTTGGATCTGTTTTTACCCTACCTTACCTATGAAAAGTTATCTATATATACATGAACTTTAGAGGTAGACTATGCTAAGTCATTTTTTGGTCGAAATTGAGTTAAGAATACTTTTTATAGACTATGTTCTTTCTAGTGGTGTAACAATGTAAGTCTAAAAGCATTCAATTACTTTGTAACTACTTAGTATAGCTTGAAAACAGGTTTTACTTAAGGAACTTGTTTTTCGCTTCTCTTGTAAAATTACGAAATTATGACTTGGTTTAGTTTATCTCTAAGGTCCAGATATAATAAAATCATAGCCATAATCATAATCAACCATTGTCAATCCACTGCTGGATGAAGGTCTTTTCAAGTCTTCTCTACAACTATCTATCTTGAGCAATTCTTTTTCAGGTTACTCCCCAGTTGTTCTTGATTTCGTCAAACCTTCGTGTATAAGGGCGTTTCCTACGCTGTTTTTATCTCGTGGTATCCTGTCTAGAATTGTTTTTGTTCATCCATCATAATTTCTTGCAATACGTCCAGCACATTTTCCATCCCATGTTAAAAATTATTCAATTAGTACCAGTCTTTAGTTGCCAAATAATTCATTTCTACTGTATGTATTTGGCCTACAAATAGGTCAAATTCGCTACTTTTGGAGCACCGACACGCTACTTTTTGATCATCGAATCTGGCAACACTGACACAATGATTTAAATCAACACAATGTGAGGACCTCCATTTGGTCTAGCGGCTAGCACGCTTGACTTCGGTTCGCGTGATCCCGAATTCGATTTCCGGTGGGGGTACAGTTGAAGGACCGAAGTGGTTCGGATTCAATTATAATCATTAGCTCCACGTCTCCTTTAGCCATCCTAGCATAACCGTGGGACGTTAAACTAAAACAAACCAAACCAAAAATCAACACAATGTGTATTACTAAGTGTAAGTCCTTGAATAATTGCATATAGCTATATGGTATGGATCGAGTTTGAGGTGGTCGGTGGTCAAACTAAAACAAGTGAAATGTAACTAGGGTGTATTTAGAACTTTTAATTAAGCATGGTTTAACTAAGGCCTAAGGCTTAGGGGAACAACTAGTGTTACTGAAAATGTATCAATTACATTTAATTTAAGTTACAATTTGCATTTACATGTATTACTGGAACGAAAACATTGGCATTAACATTATAAATAGCCAAATACAATGAAAAACGTCGTCTTTTGAAACCATTCTTGCACTATAAAGCAAATTACGAGTTATTAAAATATTTTGCAGCTTAGTTACGTTGTTTCCATTTTATGTAGAATAATATTTAGCAATTTATTTAAGTTGGCAACACTGCTTAAAATAATGGAACTGCAACTTGTAATTAAAACAACCAAAAACTATTGTTGTAATGTTAGAGAAGCAAACTAAAACAACAATCATTATAAAAACTTAACACAAATGCGTTATTTTAAGCAATGAAACAATCACTATCCATGTGTTTGGTATCTCTGAAATGGTTTGAAATAACAATTCTTGTAAATGATATTATGATCACTTAAGTCTTTTGGAAGCATCTACATGATGAGACGTGATATATCAGCACGTGTTCGAAGTAAAGTCTTTAGAAAAAGTTAAATTTTTCATTCCTTGTAACTTTGTTCCTTCCTTCATTCGAAATACATTATACCATGATCATACTATTTGACGCTAAGATACAAATGATGCGCATTAGATTAGAGATCTCCAAAATGTTGATGTTAGTGATACTGTACTGTTCTTTATTACACTGAATAATGTATGTGATATTGTGGTTTTATTTAATATCTAAATTAGAAATAAGTAATACCTTACATAGTGCAATTTGAGAAAATACAACTTTATTTGGCGTTGGTAACACTGCTTGTTTATATATAGGCTATATAGGCTATAGGGGCTATATCCCCCCTTAATGCTCAGGTATACACGGAATAAAATGAGCTTCAATCCTGCTTTACACTGGCTAAAGAGGCAAAGTATAGTTTAGTCCCTTCCTTGATCATATCCTGGATTCGCGCCTGTATGTGTATATATACAGGGTGGCCCATTTTAATCTTTCCACGGAAATATCTCGAAAACGGTTGAACAAAAATGAACTGAACAAAAACTCGAATAGGAAATACTATGGGGCAAATCGATTGGTGATGTCATGGTGTCCGCCAGGGCCGCTCTTCAAGGGCGCCCGGAGCCCAACCTTAAAATTTTAAATGGAAACATGGGGCGAGTGACATCTCGTTCGGTAGATCTTTAAAAACTGAAAAGGAATGTGGCAAAATATTTCTACATTGGTCACCGTTTTCAAAATGGCAGCCAAGATAATTATGTTACCTGTATCAGTTAATTGCCCAGTAGCACTAATACAAACGGTTGAACCTAAATGAACCAAACAAAATCTCAAATAGGAAAGCCTTGGGGGCACATCGAATGGTGTTGTCGCGGTGTCCCCAAGGGCCGCCCTTCATGGGGCCCAGGGCGCAGCTTTAAAATTTTAAATGGAAACTTGGGGCAAGTGATACCTCGTTCGATAGACCTTCAAACACTAAACAGAGTTGTGACAATGAACAGAACAAAAAGTGAAACAGGAAAATGACATAAAGCACGTCGGATGATGTCGTGGTGACCCCCAGGGCCGCCTTTCATGAGGCCCCAGGGCCCAACTTCAAAACTGTCAGTGGAAAAAACATAGGTCAAGTGATATCTCGTTCGTTAGATCTTTAAAAACTAAAAAAGTGTTGTGGTAAAAGATTTTTCATATCGGTTATCGTATTCAAAATGGGCGCCAAGACATGGTGGCCTGTATTAGATAAAACGTCCAGTACCACTAATATGAAAACGGTTGGAGATAAATGAACAGGATAAAACCCGTATAGGAAATCGCAGAAGGTATTTGTCATTCCACGCCTCGAGAATAATCCAACGGAGAAAAAGATTATTAAAGTATAACTGAGATAATGCTAAAGAGGAAATCTAATTCTTAGAAAATTATCTTTCCGATCTCACTCCGTAAGTGGTTGAAGCGGAAATGAATCGTAAAATCTCAAATGAGAACCCCACTTTTACTTGCAATAGGTATGGTTTGTCTGGAACACTTGGGTGTACAAGTGACTGGTACTGTAATGAACTAATATTGTGCAGACGACTTTTGAGCAAAACCAACATTTGTGCAAGTTGTTCTAAAATTGCATTGTTCGACAAATTAGTTTCGCATTTCAGCTGATTCATTTTTGCACAAATCATTGCCTGCAATCAAAATGGAAAGTAATATTTAACAAGAATTTTACATACTTTTTTCTATTACAGACACCTATCTGTTATAAAATCACAATTCAGATACTTTTGTTGTGTAGATACAATTTGCAAAAACTAAGATTCTCATTTGCAATTTCACCGTTTCTTCCTGTCACGCTTCACCCACTTACGGAGAACGTTGGAACGATGATTTTCTAGGAACTAGATTTCCTCCTTTGCATTACGGCACTTTTACTCTAAGTATCTTCTCCTCTGTTGCAACACTTTCGAGTCCTGTGATTTCCTATAGGAGTTTTTTTTTCTGTTCATCCGTTATTATCTTCAACCGTTTTCATATTAGTGGTACTGGACGTTTTATCTGATACAGGCACCATGTCTTTGCGGCCATTTTGAAGACGGTGACATATATGAACAATCTTTTGCCACAACGCTGTTTAGTGTAGGCCTATAAAGGTCTATCGAACTAGGTATCACTTGACCCATATTTTCGTTTAAAATTTCTAAGTTGGGCCTGGGCCCCATGAAAGCCGGCCCTGGGGGTCACCGCCACAACATCATTCGATTTGCAGCGTGGATTTAACATTTGAGTTTTTGTTTGGTTCATTTATGTTCAACCGTTTTCATATTAGTGCTACTGGACTTTCATCTGATGCAGGTAACTAACATATCTTGCGGGCTATTTTGAAAACGGTGACCGATATGAAAAATCTTTTGCCACATCGCTTTTTAGTTTTTAAAGACCTATCGAACGAGGTGTCACCCGACTCATGTTTCCATTTAAGATTTTAAAGTTGGGCCCCGGGCACCCTTGAAGAGCGGCCCTGGGGGCACCATGACATCGCCATTCGATCTGCCCCATGGTACTTCTTATTTTAGTTTTACTTCAGATCATTTATGTTCAACCGTTTTCGAGATATTTCCGTGGAAAGATTAAAATAGGCCACCCTATAGATAGATAGATAGATAGATAGATAGATAGATAGAGAGAGAGAGAGAGAGAGAGAGAGAGAGAGAGAGAAGATTACATATATATAACAGCAGAGGATTTTGTTTCGGGAGAGGCTTGAGGAACGGGTAACAAACATTTGTGTTGTACGTGCAATGATTACAAATTTATTTCGGGAGAGACTTGAGCCCGATACCTACCCCCTAAATACACCACTATACATCAGTCAACCGTTCCCATATTATCTCATACAGCAACGAAACAAATCTTTAGTAAAGGCAAAATAACTATCAATATTCGAGACGAGACGGAGACTTTCGAGACTGACCATGGTCTCGTCTCGGTCTCGTCTCGATTTATAGAGGTCCGTCTCGGTCTCGGTCTCGTCTCGGTCTCGGTCTCGTCTCGGTATATAAAAGGCCGTCTCGGTCTCGGTTCCATCCCTAGACCAATTTATAGTGTCGAATTTTTAGTTGTCGTGGTCGCTGAGATGAATAGTGATACTTCCGTTGCCGTGCCCCGCAATATGGGAGGGAAGAGGGATATAGAAAAAATCATCGAAAATGACAGATATCAAAGAGCGCTTTAATAAGAGTAAAAAGTGACTGACTGACGGAACATATTACTATTTTTTATTTTTATTTTAACCCAGTGAAGCGTGTAATTGATGCTAGTATACCATATTTACTTTTCAATTAATTATATAATAATGAAAAACTTGAGAGTTTAATGTCGGTGGACAGTCCTGCCTCCCCTTGCAAAATTTATGTACAGAATGTTTCTTAGATCATTTCTTGCATCTTGGTATTCAGTCAGAGGATGCTATTGTCCACGAACTATACCATATCTATACGATCCAATAACAGGGTGTTTCGAAACAACGGTGAGGATGTTTTTAGTATGACTGCTGACAGTAAAATAACGCAAAAAATGCTACAAGTCTAAACTTCATCGCTCAAACTTTGCGGGACAAAATCTCGCGTGACCAAAGCCTCGAAGGTAAAAACCCCGTCCAACGAAAGGGTGCACTGAAATTGCGAAACTTTCACTCCCTTATCTGTTTGCACAGATAAAGCCTTAATGAACAGGCAACCAAATTTGAAATTGCGCAATAAATGTTGTGCAACGTTGCCATTATTACCATAAGCATTTCGACTAATAAAAACAGTCACCAACATACAAATCGTTTTAGGGAAAAGATACAAAGTAATGGGTGACAACAGCACTTTCAGTTATCGCAATTTATTATATGTGTGCATGGGTGTCGTTAGAAAGGGGGACGGGGAGCATGTCCCAGTCAATAATTGTCTTTATCATATCTAACTGTAATATTTCCTATAAGATTAAAATTGTAAGAAAATAGTTATTGGAAGGAAATAGTTATTGGAAAACTAAGAAAAACGAATTTATATAAAATAAACAAATAATATATTCTACCAATCACAGATAGATTTGTTTTCATTTTCAAGTTTTGCCCAAACATAAACAAGCATTTGTTTATACAGTATTTCAGGTGTGTGTACCACGTGTCTTAGTAACTGTCCTTTCACTTTTTTGAAATATATATATATATATATATATATATATATATATATATATATATATATATATATATATATATATATATATATTCGTCTAGGAATTAATTCGTGCGGGTGGACAAGAGATGGCGCAACGAACGGAGCGTCCCACAGTTCCGTGTATCCACACATGTGTTGCAAACCCCTGTCATCGCGTATCGTTCGTAGTATAGGGCAGTGGATTAAAGCGTCAACAACACCAGTTTGTAGTTAAGTGAACATGGCGCAATTTGTGCCTGATAAAGTGTTTTTGCCGGGTGTCCTGCTGCATTACTTTAACATGCAGAAAAGTGCGACTGAAAGTCATCGTATTTTGGTGGAAGTGTATGGTGACCATGCTCTAGCTGAGCGAACGTGTCAGAAGTGGTTTGCACGGTTTAGAAGTGGTGATTTCGGCTTGGCAGACCAAGAGCAAGCTGGACAGCCAAAAAAATTTCAAGACGAAGAATTGACAGCATTGCTCGAGCAGGATTCGTGTCAAACGCAGGAACAACTTGCAGCAGCATTAGGCGTTGATCAAACAACAGTCTCCAAACGCTTGAAAGCCATGGGAATGATTCAAAAGATGTCACATTGGGTTCCACATGAATTGAAAGACAGAGACGTTGAAAGACGAAAAACCATTTGCGAATTGCTGATTCAACGACAGAGCAGAAAGGGGTTTCTGCATCGAATTATTACGGGTGATGAGAAGTGGATCCATTACGAGAACCCTAAACGAAAAAAGGCCTGGGTGAAACCAGGTGAACCAGGTCCATCACAACCAAAACGAGATATTCACTGTGCAAAGGTTATGCTGTGCATATGGTGGGATATGAAAGGTGTGGTGTACTATGAGCTGCTGCAACCGGGTGAAACTATGAATGGAGAACGTTATCGACGACAATTAATGCGTTTGAAGCAAGCTCTGGCCAGAACACGACCAGAATGGGAGAACAGACATGATAAACTTATTGTTCAACATGATAACGCTCGCCCACATGTCGCAAAACTGGTCAAAACCTATTTAGAAAATGTCGGATGGGAAGTTTTACCCCACCCGCCGTATTCACCAGACGTTGCTCCTTCGGACTACTACTTGTTCGATTGCATGAACAACGATTTGATTGGACAGCGGTTTACTTCTTCAGAAGATATCGAAACATGGGTCTCTGACTGGATCGCTTCCAAGGATGAGGACTTCTTTCGCCACGGAATCCGTACATTGCCTGGCAGATGGGCGAAAGTGGTGGCTAGCGATGGACAATATTTTTCTTAGGGTATTTATGTATTTTTTGTTTGTACTACAGCTTCAATGTGTGCGTACCAACCGCACGAATTAATTCCTAGACCAAATATATATATATATATATATATATATATATATATATATATATATATATATATATATATATATATATATATATAGGTGAACCTTATATTTCCATTCGCATCTTAGTTTACTATTCTTAGGTGCTGTGAGAAAATTTGTCACAATGATCTGCGCCGAATCTACATGGATCCAAAATCAGAATTAGGTATTATTGATATTATTATAGTCTATTATTCCTTTTTTATTAATTTAATAATACCATGTAGATTTTGTTACTGTTACAGATTAATACAGAACACAGTTTAAAAGTAGAATCTTATTCTGTTTGACTGAAAAATCTTAATTCATTCATCATTCTTAAAAAGGAACAAACTATTGTTCTAATAATGTACAGGATGAAGAAATTATGAAGCAAACTGTAGGTTCCATCAATTTCACTACTTTCTTAATACTTTATTATTCCAAGGGTTCAAGCTGAAAACGTGAAATGTTCTGTAAGTATATGAGTTATATTTTGCTTAGTAAATATTAGAATGAAATAAAATTTATATCTCACAAAGAAATGGAAGCGTTTATACATTTTATTTCGGTGCAAAATTTCACACAATTTCTTGAATCATATTGTTGGCAACATCGAGATGGAAATTTACGCAATTTCAGCACTTTCTGCTCCTCGCTAATAAGTCTTAGAGTACAGAGATTATCAACATCTAATCCTTGGAAAATTTTGTGTAATGTCGTTGCACTGCAACGAAATTCTTGCTGGATGAAATCTCGCCTATTCGAAAATCTCCCTCCAGGATAAAATCTCACCATAGTCAAGAATGTTAAATATATTATTATATGAGTATACTCAGAAACCTCAGTCACACGTTATTTTCATGATTTTACTCTTAATTCCTCTCCCCTCATACAATATTTATGCGAGTTAGAGTTAGTCGAACTGGTAAGAGCAGCTTTTATGAGTTTGATAACTATTCTTGGGGACGACATACAAACCTTTTCAGGACCAATAGGAATTTGTACAAAATCGTCGACTTTTACGCTGGCGGCCCTTCTAATTGTCACAGGGACGTAAACCATACCTCGTTGTAAAGATTATGGAACACACATTCCAACGAGCTAACCTTTGTTTCCCCTGTGCCAAACCCGTAGAAGAAAAATATTATTTAAAAAAAATAGAATTTTTGTATTTGGAAATTTGTGAGGCTGGCAACACTGTTACTTGTCATATGCAGAAATAAATATTTTCACGTGGACGCCAGACATTGGGTATAATCATGTAAAAAGACGAAGGGCGAAAGTTTAGTGCCAAGTGAGAAAAAATTCCGAACGTGTTTCTTAAGAAAATCACCTAGTACATATTATTCGAAACATTTTGGTCTTCTCTGACGTTAGCAGCCCTAGCGACGCGACGCCCCTAATTATCACTAAAATACAATGTTTATTTTTTTCCGATTTTTTATTTTCTTCTTCTTCTTTTACGGGTTGGACATGGGATGTACAAAAGTTAACTTGTTGTAGTTTGTGTCCCATAAGCTTTTGAACGAGCTATCGTTCATGTCTGGTAATAGGGATGTCGACACTTGCAGAGTTGGCGTGGGTCAATGAAAACTTGACCCACGACCCACTGACCCACCACCCACCATGACCCACTGACCCACCACCCACCATGACCCACTCTGACCCACCATGACCCACCACCCACCGTGACCCACTCTGACCCACCACCCACCATGAACCATTCTCATCCACTTTGACCTACTCTGACTCACCAAAATCCATCGTCATCAACTCTGAACACGATCCACGGCCTCTTCTGAACTGACTAAAGAGTTTACACTTGTAATAAAACAAGACTGTGAAATTGTCACTAATCGGAGTTTGAATTTCTAGCCAATCGCTCAAGCACCACTCTGTTACAATAACAGTGGATCTGACCTTTACGATATAAAATGGTAAAGTGTTTATCAGTGAGGAAATAGAAACAGTTCGAGCTGGGGGAAATTAGTGTGTGCCTAAAATATACTTGTACTAAGAGAGTATTCTTTCAAGTGTTAATTTCTGAACGCATTCCACAAGAAACTTCTATTCGCAGGAAAATACCCCTGTACAATATGGAAAAGATTATGGTTTCTCAGTTCACAGTAGTTTTCTCACAAAAGACTTGAAAAATCAGTTGTTCATAGGGTATAAAGATGCTCGGGTACCCTCTGTGAGAGCATCACCATAAAGTATGCTCATAATTGTAATTTGTGTAATCACTAAAACACCACGTTAAATTTAAGTTACAAATATGCATAATTGCAATTATTATGAATATTTATTCAAAGTAGTTTACCTAAAGCAAAGAAGATACTTACTAAAAATTACAAAAATTAAAAAGTTGAGTAACACAAATAAACCATTAGTAATACAAGTATACATTTTCCGTAACTCTTAATTTTCCACCTTAAAACAAATCTGAAATCGGATTTATTTCCTGTTGGTAACTTTTTGGCGGTAAATCATCCGCAGTGGAATGATGTCCATCCTCCAGCCAAGAAATAACTAGCTCGTCTAATTTGAGCTTGTCTAGCGGTGGGCCATTAACATTGATGAGCAACAAGTTAGACAATGTTTGAGCACTTAGTGTATTTCTAATATTAGTCATCTGTTAATTCATAAGGGGAAATCCCCGTTCGCACTCTGTTGTGGAAATTGATAATATTTCTACCCGATTTCTGCAACTTCTCATCGACAATCTACTTGTTAGACTTAAGTCTGATAACGATTTTTCTTGGTCAGGTTTGAAATACTCAGCAAGAAGTATCATCTCTCTATCACCATACAACATCTTTTCCATATCGACCATGTCAGTTGGCAATGTAGACCCATGTAGAACAGAAACTTCATATACCACGCCTTTGATAGGGAATCTTGTGAATAAATTATCAATTAAAGCCTGATAAACTGATGATTTCTTATTTGTTTATAAATTTAATTTTTGTAATTACACATGAAGGTTTGATACCATTACCAAGTTCCCTCCCCCGTCTAGAAAGCGAAAGGGAACGAGGTTCCTGGAAAGTGTTCAGAGTTGAATGGGAATTTCCCTCCTTCTTTAACTTCAATTACCACACTGCTGTTTGCCATGTGCCAAATTACGATGAATTTCAATTAAATTATCATAGTATAATTATTTCCTTCTTGAATTCCCGATACTTTCAGTGGAAAAAAGGATGAAATTTCAAAGTTCCAAATCAAAGTAAGTAGACCAACGTAAAGGGAGAAAAAGTTTAAAATTTTCCATACAATTATGCGTACATTCCAAACTTCAAATTTCCGTGTAATTAAGCTTACAGTACAAATTTTATGCCTATTTTTCTAACAACTTTATGGGTTGATTGCCCTGTGCTGTAAGCACTCCATATAATAAACATAAGCTTCAGCAATTATTGTAGCAGAAAGCAATGGATATATGAAGCCAAGCACTGCATTTTTTGTTTCTATTTTTTTTCTTAAATAACATCGATCGTTTTCGATCATTTTTACAAACCAACTCTCTACCAATTTTCCATATGTAGAAAGTGCCCCCTCCCTCTACATAAAGGAGAATTTTAAAAAGTGCTGGGACACACTGTTTATTTTCAATAATGAGTTAATACACTTAATTTCATCTCCGTAAGTTTAACGGCTTGCGAGATACTCATTTTTTTTTTCCGCAAAAATTCGGATCCTCACTACCTCCTTAGAATATTATGCATTATAATAAAAGCAATATAACATCCTAATTTGGATTAAGGCCTAACTATATATCAAAAGTAATTTCATTTGACTTTGCAATTTGACCGTGATTGTCAGGCACACATAGTTATATTAAATTTTTATATATAATAATTTATATATTACAGTGATTAAAAAATGTATTTTTTCCAGTAGTTAGATCTAAAACCTCACAGGTCTCGAAAGCCAAGTAGTAGTGTAAGTCCTATTACTATTATTACTATTAAAAATATCAATATCAATATCCCACTGACCCACTCCATCTCTGATTCTTTTTTCACTTGGTTAGATATACTCACCTCAGGTAAGTAGACAGAAACAAATGGAAAAGAAAGGGAAAGGAAGGTCTTGAAAGTAAAACGGAGACAAACTTACTAGTCCTTAGAAGATACTGTCTACAATGCAGTGAGCAGAGAGGGTCGGTAGATCATCCTGAGTCGGTGGGTCACAGTGGGTCACGGTTGGTGGTGGGTCGCAGTGGGTCATGGTGGGTGGTGGGTCGCAGTGGGTCCCGGTGGGTGGTAGGTCGCAGTGCGTCACGTGCTCTTGACCCACGACCCACTGACCCACCCAGAAAACTTGACACACTGACCCACTCCATCTCTGGTCGACAGGGCTGCCAACGTCAGTGTAGACGACAAATGTACATATATGCTTCTATGTATATATATATAGATAGATATAGATATAGATATATAGATATATATATATATAGATATAGATATATATGTATATGTATGTAATATTCCCGTAGGTACGCTGTTCCGATTTTTTTTTCTCCCTTTCGATTGGATCTTCCCTTTTCATTTTTTATATGATTTTTCCGAACGTATCACAAATAACAGTGTTGCCAGCGTCCCATAATTTTCAAGTAATGTTTTCTTTATACATACAAAAAATGTACACTGATAAAAAGGGTAAATTCAATGCCCCTCTTATTCACACGTCGCAAGACCAACGGCCATACATAGGGTATCAATATTTAGTATGTTTATTTATCTTTATTAATACTACTTTTTTTTGGAAGCTCCTGTGGGGAGAGAGTTCCTCCCCACAATATTAAGGGGAGTTGGAACTAAAACATCCAAATTTTCCCCTACCATTCCACTATGGGAGTCCCAATGTGGTTGAAATGCACACCACTGGAAAGTTTAGTCCTCCCCGATAGATAAACACCTAAATCATCTCTCTAAGTTAATTATGAGCCGAGCTACGGAGGTTTAAACTGCTGGCTCAGCCCTTGAACTGTTGGTTCTGAAAAGGTAAAAGTGAAGACGAAAATTTCTTACCGTTTTAAGTGATGAGTCCGAGCAAGTTTGTGTGACATAAATAATATACGCACAAATTTTACTAAGAATATGCATGGAACAGATGAATGGCTGGTGAACAGATGAACAGACCGTGATGATTTAGCTATCAAAGAAAACTCGCAGCTTGAATGTTGTCGGGGAATTTGTTAAATAGGATTTCGTCGTCGACTTCGTCTATATTGTTCCATTTGTTAGATAGGAATGGAGGGTTTGGAGCTTCGTGTATTTTTTTACTTTACCATTAAATAGGAAATATATATAATATTAAAACTTATCGATAAATTTTGGTATGATGGGATGGGATGATATGTACCATTCGACATCCCAACTTCTTGCCACTTAACTTTCTTCACCATAAATATCAGTAACTGTTAATAGGCAAAAATTGGAGGATGAATTTCTATGGTAAAAATAATGATAAGAAGAAGGAAATACTTAAAACTAACATGGCTCATAAATGTTTACTTTAGACACTAGAGATTACAAATATTAACACCTACCAAATTAACACACACACACACACACACACATATATATATATATATATATATATATATATATATATATATATATATATATATATATATATATATATATATATATATATAATGGTAAGGGAAATGAAAATTATTTAACTAAAGAATTAGTTAGGTTATCTAGTAAGGAGAAACTGCAATTTTTTGAAAAAGAAAGAAAAAAGGTTATATCTTAATTTTTTTTTCCCCCTTTGTAATACAACAAATTGCCAATGTCATTTGCATAGTTTATTTATTTACAACATTCGTAATTATTATTTTCCAACGCAAGTTTGAATTATCTTTACCTATTATTTTAAATGAGATTGTATTTTTTGTTATACTCACTTGGATATTACGTTTTGCCTTTTTGTCGAGATTTTATTCTGGGGAGATTTTATCCTGTGAGATGTTACCCCGCGAGGTTTCGGTTAGACGAGATTTTGCCCCACGAGGTTTCATACCGGTAAGATTTTGGCACGCAAAGTTCTAGTTGCGAGATTTTGTACTCAAACTACAAAAAATATATACCAAACATGATGAAGCGCTTTCTTTCGGCGCTATAACCAGCAGAACATTTAACGGAAAAATACAAAAGTATTCATAACTCGTGACTGGAATGTCGAATTAAAGTTGGGTTGTAGTGCCTGTAACTCTACTTATTTAAAATGTATATGCATTGATAATAGTAATAAAGTGTAATAATTTATGTAAATTGAGACGGCATTTTACCAGCAGTTAGTAATATTCCTACAAATGCTAAAAACGAATTATTTCTTAAAATAAAAATTAATATTTATTATTCTCTCACTATGGCAATCTGAGCTACCATTAGCTGTCAAAATTGTAGTTCAAAGGATATATTCCACGTTCGTCTTTAAACACTTCAGAACCCTATTGCTATTACTTTTTTAAAAAATGATCATAATTGGAAATACACTGAAAAATCATTATTAACCACTCTCAAAATCCAAAGAAATCATCTAGCTAAATTGTCGCTGTAATCGGTTTTCAGGAATTTTGCAATAAAACAAATTTCACGTTTTCTTACAAGATTGTGGTTATATGTTTACATGAATAATTTCTGGAGGTATTCATTAAACTGTAATTGCTCCATTGATATTAACTTACTATGATTAGGTATGCAATAATAAGTAACATTCTACGGAACAAAATTGGCTTCAATAATTTTATAAATACTATAATTTTTAAGTCTTTGAATTGGAAAGACAAAATTACACTTTTATTCACCAAGACACTTTTATTCTGCCAAAATATAAATAATTTGGATGTACAGTAAAATATTGTGCAGTGCTCGGAAATACAGTCGTTTTACTCTATCGAAGGAGGGGCTAAACCAAAACTAAACACAAATCTTATTTGTTGCCTTTTCCATATTTTTAAAATTCAAATTTTTGCCAGTATTTTGCATTGTAACATTAAAAAGTTTCCAAACGCTGTATTCAGTTTCATATTAACTTTGAAGAATCCTCTAAGTTAAAATAAGGATTCAGCTTATGGTACTAGTAATCCTCAGAAACAAGTTAATGACTAATTAAAAGGGACTTTTCCAATTAAGATATTCTCCCAGATAGTTTATTTTAATAGATTTTCTTCAGCAAACTTATCCGGGATGTACTTGAACCTGAACCCACAAAGAGGGGGTGATGTATATATTTAATGAAAGCTTGTGTCAAGGTAAGATGAAAACCGGTTACTAAAACTTGGGAAGTCTCATGTAATCCGCTTCGGGGCAGCAGTTTACTCATTGTTATTAAAATATTTAAGCATGTTTATAAAGTCCGTTGCAACCCCGAAAAATCTGAAACGGTGAGACAGATTTGAAAACAGAAAATTAAGTATTTCATCATTTCAAAAGTACAACGTATCAAAGTAAAATAAATTGTTCCTGGGTCCCCCACAGGGTCCCAGACGGGGTCCAACTCAAAATTTTTAAATGGAAAGGCGGGTCACCTTGCATATCGTATGAAAGTTGGTGTTAAACGAAAGAAGATAAATCAAGTCTTGACTCTCTACGATAAGGCTGTGCCAAAGAGCGGTGGGTCAAAATATCAACACAATCTTCATTGTAAATCTATGGCCACTCGTATGAATCTGAAACGGTGGGATAGGTGTAAAAACAAAACACGGATATGTTATTATTTCAAAAGTATAATGATTCAAAGTAAAAAGAAAATGTTTCAGGTTTCCTTGCAAGGTTTCAGATGGGGTCCAACTGAAAATGTTAAAATGGAAACGGGGTTCAAGTTGAGTATCGTATGAAAGCTGATGTGAAGTAGAAGATGCAATAAGTCTCGACTCTTAATGATAAACCTGTGCAAAATGGCAGTTTGTCAAAATGTCAACATAAGTGTTGTTGAAAAGTCTATGCCTATGCCCACTCCTATTAATCTGAAACGGTGAGACAGGTGTAAAAAAAAAAAGTAAATAAGAAAAACAATGTTTCACCACGCTTGTGTTGACATTTTGACCCATTTTGCACAGGCTTATCAATTATCATCAAGAGTCGAGGCTTGTTTCATATTTTACTTCACATCAGCTTTCATACGATCTCAACTTGAACCCCTTTCCCATTTCAACATTTTCAGTTCGACCCCATCTGGAATCCTGCAAGAGAACCTGGAACTTTTTTTTACTTTGAATCATTATACTTTTGAAATAATATCATATCCGGTTTTTTTTTTTTTTTTTTCATCTATCCCGCCGTTTCACATTCATGTAAGTGCCCATAGATTTGCAATGAAGATTGTGTTGATATTTTGACCCACCGCTCTTTTGCACACACTTATCGTAGAGAGTCGAAACTTGATTTATCTTATTTCATTTAACACCAACTTTCATACGATATGCAAATTGACCCCTCTTTTTATTTAAAAATCCTGAGTTGGTCCCCGTCTGGGACACTGTAGGGGACCCTTGGATAATTTTTTTTACTTTGATACGTTGTACTTTTGAAATGATGAAATACATGTTTTTCTGTTTTCATATCTATTTCACCGTTTCGGGGTTGCAACGGACTTTTTAACCATCTTAAAGATTTTAATAACAATGAGTAAAGTGCTACCCCGAAGCGAAATACATGAGACCTCCCCAATTTTGGTAACTGGTTTTGATCTTACCTTGACCCAAACTTTCATTAAATATATACATCACCCCCTTTTTGTGGGTTCAGGTTCAAGTACATCCCTAGTTAGTTCAATGTTTTTTTTGAGCTTTATTAATTCATTTAAGTTGTCTCAAACATACCTTACTTCTTGAAAAAAAAATAACAAAACTGCAACATATATTCCGGAACGAATATTAAATACAACTGACTTTTATTTGCAATCACCATAAACTAACTAATCAACCCCAGGTGTTCCTAAAATCAGTTTCCTATGTTTTATAATCATCAGATTTTCTGGTTCAATAATTTGGAAATATTTATCCCAATTAAAGAAATGGAATAATTAGAATAGAACAATACTAAGTTGATATAAATTTATATAATTTAGCAGAATTTTACTAGATATATATATGTGTATTTCAAAGGTAATAAAGTTGATCATTAGTATGACTACGCCACAATTAAACTAATAAAATCAAGACTAATAAACTAATAAATAAATAAATAAAATAAATAAAAGACGTTACTAATTAATTGACGTAAACGAAAACTTTAAAAGATTGAATGATTTGTATTAGAATATACTTAATTTGGAACAAATTATTGGTAATAGTATATAAAAAAGTTAACACTGTAGGAAAAGAAAATGGAATTCCTACAAGTGAAATGCATATAGTCGTAAAGATTTGTCCTACATTTCATTTATTTATTTACTCCAAGATTGGTCTTTAAGTGCTGTTAAGTGCTATTTAAACAGTGTTTATTACATTTATTAATTTGGTTATACCCTATAACTGGATTTAGAATTTAGATTGTGCATATGAAGAAGATCGTACACAATATTATTTCTCACGCTTGAATAACAGGTTTACGTAAGCTTGATCCCAGTAGCATGTCCCCCCCCCCCAAAATCTGACTACACATAACTCGGAAACCGAAAACCTGTACAACAAAATATGTAATACTCTTATATAGCAAGTCAAGTTCCACAATCAAGTTGATTCAAGTTGATTGAGTTTTGTTGATTTTATTTTATTTTATTTTCATGTGACACACTTAACCCACCAATAACTCTGGGACCAAAAACCTGCACAACATATTCTTCACCGTTATAAAGCAGGTCGAGGTCGACCACTATGACAAGTTAGATCCACATCAGATGAGTTCGGTCTTTTTTTCTCTTAATCTTACCGCTCATAACTTGACAACCGAAAGCCTATACAATATTTTACACACAACATTTTTATTCTATCAGGCCTTGTTTCCATTTTGTACTAATACGCAATAACACACTGAGCAAGGCTATGTGATAATATGTAAAAAAAAAAAAAAAAAAAAAAAAAAACAGTATCACGTAACAGTTTCAACACAATAACTGTGTCTTCATCAGACTTCCACTCCTTCTGGCTGCTTAGGAGTTGGTCATCACTTATATTGTCTCCGGAGATCTACTTTTAACTAGGATCCGCACCTTGATTAAAAAAGTGAAAGCCACACAAGTGTTACTTTTTAATGAAGGTACGGAGCCTAATTAAAAGTTGATCTCCGGAAACTATATAAGTGATGACCAACTCCTAAGCAGCCAGAAGGAGTGGAAGTCTGATGAAGACACAGTTATTGTGTTGAAACTGTTACGTGATACTGTTTTTTTTATTTTTTTTTTACATATTATCACATAGCCTTGCTCAGTGTGTTACTGTGTATTAGTACAACATTTTTACACCCTTATATACTCTCAGCATATACCACTATCCCAAATCTGATCGCTATCGTCTTTAATATTTTAGAGAAGATCAAATGTAGAAGGAAGAGAAATATTAAAGATCTCATTAAATTTCATGAAAAGAGCAATTTTCAATATTCACTCTAGACAAAGCTAACGTTATTGTGCTAGGTGAAAAATAGTGCCATTAACTAATAACTAACATGCTTTAAACTATAAGGTTTGTAGGTTTGTGTACATAACAACATATGAATGTGTCAAAGAGGTAATCACGAAATTAGAGATGAAGGATTATGAAAAATGTAAATGCACTGAAATTTTGTATTCAATTTCTTTTTACAAATGTTACATTTCGCTCAACGCCTATTAAAAGACATAATTTAAAGACGTCCACAAATAAAAGCGGGGTTACCTTGCAAATGTTAGGTAAATTCTAATACTTGTTTCATCAATGTTTCTAAGAGCGTTAAAGACGAATTTAAATTTATTCACCTCCGAAATGCACTGATTATATATATATATATATATATATATATATATATATATATATATATATATATATATATATATATATATATATATATACAAACGTTACCTGGAAATCTTTTTATTATTATTATTGGTACCCTTTCCCTGGAAATGTAATTTAAAAACAAATAGGGAACGAGAAATTAGATTAAATTTTTCGTGTCTTTTGTATGATGAAGTTAGGATGGGATAAAAGCAGACCCGTATCCAGGAGGGCCTACGGGTGCCAGCCCCCGTAAAATTTACACGTTAGACTTGCAAGTGAACTATAATATGGTTGGATCGGGCCCACCTAACTTCAGCTGCTCCCCCCTCCACATTTTTGGGCTGGCTATCGGACTGGATAAAAGTGTGATAAAATCAGCCGATGTCGTGTTTTAGTATAGCAAAATAGTACATTTACTATTTTATTTTTATTTTTTTTATTTTGGCTTTATTGCGATTGTTTTCGCACTATGCACATGATGTTCCACAGTAAGAGTAGTATAAAAGAAATGATTAAATTCAAACCGATGCTACAGAAGGTCCAACAATTGTACCTGACTCATTCTGATCGAAAACGAAATGTATTGAGAGACTTGTCCTCCCACTCGTCACCAATATTCTCTATCCTCCCACTGAAGGAATGCAAAGTTATTTGTTGTTTGATGTTAAGGGGGTACGGTGTGGACAGAAACGGAACTTTCCGATTAAAAAAAAAAAAAAAACTATCAGAAAGAATCTATAAAAACACTAGTATACCGGTGTTCACACTTATAATATGTTGAAGTTTAAAACCCAGAGAACGATGATTATACTTGTTGACAAGAATAGTCATATATTATAAATGATAGTGACACTTTGAAATTTTGGATCCTAAACTAGCTTTGAGGGGCATGAAGAAACTGGAAGATGTAGAAATCTTGGGAAGGGAGATTTTTCGGTTCTTACATTGCAAGTTTAAATGATATATTAGACAATCACTTAAAAAATTCTCCAGTGGTCAAAAACACATTCAAAATAATTATTAATGAGCTGTTGGACGCAATATTTTTCGTATACTGAAGTTAATGCAGATGTTGAACAGGCTAATTTCGTAGCAGAACAAGCGTATAAAACGATGTAAATAACAGCATACCAGTAGAAAAATAGTTTTTTTTTTTTTCGTTGTATTTTCCAATTCTACATACAGTTTATATAACATGTTACTAAAGGGACTTCAGTTCCGTATCAATTTATGTCCGCAACAAAATGTTTCATTTGAGAGAAAAGCTTCTGTCCCAAACTTACGACGATGCTGCTGTAATTAAATAGGTTCGCGATGATGTTCAAATTTTAGTGACATCATTTTTTTTCCCTTTGGAATCTATGTTCACGCACCAGTTAAATTTGATTATGAAACGCTTGTATTTAACAATTAGTCACATTACATTATTCTTCACTAATATAATTAGAATTACTTCATTTGTACATAATCTGCAGAACGTAACGTCTCTAGTCACGATAGTTATGCCGTAGACAGTTTCCGGTTGTATATAAAACGAGGTGGAATTTCTAATCAAGAGTTATAAATTTCATAAGCGAAAATAAAAAAAAGTCGAGTAAATGATCCGAAAACATGGAAAGAACAAAAATATAGTTGCAGGAAACACGTTTCAAAAACTGCTTTGAATGAAGAGCTGTTACTTTTCTTCAGCTTCTTTTGAGATGTGTCCGTAGACGTAAAGCTTTTATTTCACAGTAAAAAAGAATGCTGTGAGTAGCGCAAGAGCTTGTAAGAAGTTGGCTATACTTATTTCTGAGAAGTATGTCCAGTATCATATATAAGTACATCGTAAAAAAAAAAAAAAAAAAAAAAAAAAAAAAACGTACTGTGGAATAGGATGCTAGGGAATCATGTGATATTGTAATGCGGGAATAAGAAGTAGGTTTGGATTAAATCAAATGTTACGCCCGTTTCCAACAATGAATCATCAGAAATATTCAAGTTTTAAGCAGTCCTTCCCGACAAATGACTTAACAGTTGATTCTTGTTCGTATCCAATGCTGAGTAAAGAAAAACTCAAATTCGAGTTGTCGACCACGAGTAGCAATGACATTCTGTACGTAATTCACATCACTAGTAATTTATTACTGTTTCTGTGTGACAATGAGTTAGTAGATACATTTTCTGAGGTTTTAAATTGGTGGACAGACTTAATAGATACATTCTCAGGAGTTTCAAAATTGACGGGCAAAATTAGCTTCCTCGTGGTTAGGCAGTTTGCGTACACGCCTTTGGCATGGGAGGACTGGATTCGATTCCCGGCAGGAGCTCATGTGGTTTAGATCCCGCTTTAAGCTGTAGGTCCACGTCTCATATAGCCTTACCCTTAAAGGGGACGCTAAACTCAAAGTCAATTCACCAATCACCTACGGGACATATTACTAATAACGTATGGAAGTACAGAAGAATTAGATTGCTGTATAAGAAGATTGAAAGATGAAGACTTATTTAAGGAATTTCTTGAGCCGAGATACACAATAATAGACTACACCACCTCAAAAAATACCTGTTATGCAAATTAATATAGAAGTTATCAAGCCTTAAGTATGAAAAAGCTGAGTTTATGAACAGATAATTTAGATAGATAAATATTGCTTATCACAGAAAATTTTTGTTTTACATTGTTCTCATACAATTACTTCTGTATACTTCATATACGACTACAATTTCAACTTTTAAAGTATTCATTTAATAATCAATTAATACTATTAAACTGAAAGATGCATTTCATTTTCTGTATTTAAATAGGGCCTACGCATTTTTTTCCTGTACTTGCATTTTCCATGATTTTCAATATGCACTTTCACCAGTTTCTTTTCTTTTGTGTTCTAATTGTTCTTTAATTGTGTAATAGTTTCTTAAATAAACGATTCATTATTTAAAATTCAAAATTTCGTTTAATATTCATTGCTGCATTTTACAATAACTATGGTTAGAAAAACGTGTATATAAAAATTCAAAGTAATCATTAAAAATATAGTTTCCATAACTAGATCCTAATTATGAGTATCGTTTTTCACCTCCCTTAGCGACCCTATATCCTTATCGTGACCTCCTAGGAACCAGAATGCTCAGCTTGAGAAACTCTGATTCAGGGCGATGAAGAATGTACAGAATTTAATATTCGTATTTGTAACTGCATCTGGGATCTTATGAAATGCGATGGAAATGTAATCTCTTCCTTTCCCACACATAGGGATTACATTTTCTAATAATCCCATCTACACAGCGTAAAGTTCAGAAATTACATGTACAAAACTTTCTACGTACTCACTATAGCTTCAGAGATTTCGTGTATCATTCAGTATTACAAACTAAGTTGCAGTATCGCTTCAATATTTGATTTTACTTTTAGCGTTCTTTTCAGCAACGAGGCTATGTGAGAAGTAGATTTACAGGTTAACGTAGGATCCGAACCACAGAGTTCCTGCCGAGAGTCGAACCCGAGTCTTTAATTCCAAAGGCATGTACGCTAACCACTTAGCCACTAGAGAGCTCCATTTGAAGATAAATGATCCATGCTGTGTATATATATTCTTGATAGCACCTTTTCTCACGTAAAATCAGCGACAGAAGTTCTTAACGTTTGGTAAAATTTATTTTGGGAATAACGGTGGTATGGTTGGGACAAACACCAAAATTATACTTTTTTTTTTGTAATTTATTGAAAACTACTCAAATTGTCCTTCCATTGTGAAGTTATTTACGAAACTAATTTCATCAAACGGAAAGAACTTTAGTCGTTGATTGTACAAGTACAATAGTACTACAGACGATCACCTTACACCCACTAACAGCTTTCAGGAACACGCATTCTCAATGTTACCATTTCACATATGGTAAATCTTACAAGCAGCAGGTGTTTCAATTACTTTGATAACTACTTTGATATATATTAAAAAAACAAAATGAGATTCATCTATCACCCACTATATACATATTACGATAAAATAATAAATCACACTCTTTTCTTTCGTGACAAAACAGTTCTATTTCTAACACACAAACTTCAATGACAAGTCCTTTAAAAAACGTAACGTCTTCTTAAAGTGACTTTTAGGTACTCATTAACAGAAACAAATTCACTATGAACCATACACTATATTTCTAGAGACTGACCATAAAGTTTAAAAAAAAGAAGTATCATTTGAACTTTAATTTTTTTTTTTTTTTTTTTTTTTTGAACGGAAATAAGACTGTCAATAGACTTTCGAGATGCTATACGCAAGTTTACAGTTAGAAAGCTAAATCTGTACAGAAAACACAGGAAACCCCCTTTATCTTTCATAGTGTTTCGAGTTCTGGTAAGGGCTTTCTAAATGACATATCTAATTTCATATCATTGCTCTAAAAGTATTACTTTTAGTATGTAAGTTTGTTTCTCAATATCAATGATAAAAGAAAAACAATGTTCAGTTTTAAAAAACTTATTATCTTCTAGTAGAATTTGAGTGAAGTATGGAAATGACATTTCTGTAAAATTATGTTAATGTTTTCATCACATGAGTGAAATGCTTTGCTGACATTAATGACTCAGTACTTAATAAAATGTTCCATATTAAGCTTCCAAGATCTGCTACTAGGTTTGATCGTCCGGAGAATGATAAACTATATATAATTGTCATTATTTTTTCTATATTTGCTTTTCATGATCACACTTGTTTGTGGTACAAAGAATTGTTTATTTTATTATATCTTTCTACGTAAAACAGCAAAATACGTAAATAAATAAAGAAATGGGCCACTACACTAAATATTCTCGCTCCAACTTCTGAAACTAAATCATATAAGCTATAGTTTCTGCAGAAGTATTTATTTGTGAAATACAAATAAAATTATAATGTATATTTGGAAAACTTTATGCGAAGAAAATTTTTATGAAACAACAAAATCACTTGGGTCGTACGTATGAGATAAAATTGTCAGAACACAACTCACCCCTAAAGTAAATTTCACCTTGTGGACATTTTCATGAGAAGTTATTTAAGCAACATTATAGGGTTACGAAATACTCAACTTCTTTCCGAGAACATTGTCTAATAAGAATTATAGGATTGTTAATGGAATATTGGTATAAGAAATATAAACAAAGTCCTTAGCGACTTTCCGATAAAATAGGAAATTTTGATTTTCACTGTAGAGTAAAATATCCGTATTTTGGGGGGAAGAAAATTCGAATCCGTTCTCCTCGAGAATGTTATAAGTTTAAAATTCGGTGCGGATAAGTTGAACGGTATGGCCTGTAGGCGAGAGTGTACATATATCGGCACGAAAGAAAGAATGGACAGAGATTCAAAAATAACTTTCTCGGCATGTACAGGCCATAATATATGTGAACCCGTCGATTTCTCAAATTTGATATCACGATGAGTACAGCCCTTTCTATTTGTCTATTGACTAGCGCGCCCGACATTGGTGCACAGGGTCCTTATGTTTAATTCCGGATTGAAGAGCTTTGAAAACATAGGTTCACTTGTCATATAGCCTCGGTTCTGGGAAGTTACAACAAACTGCAATCTCTCTACTACTATATTTTAATACCTAGCTCGAAAGTTAAGTTTAGTTAAATAGTTATTAGTAATTATTATTTACTGCTATATGGCCGTGCATATTTAAATTTGTTTAGCATTTTGGACCGAACAAATAAAAAATAAAAAAAAGATAGCGTACTGCAAAACATGAAAAACTAATGGACTTAAATCATCCTTTGTATATTGACAAATTTAGCTCTTTGTTGTTTTCCTGTATTTTTGTACAGTATATGCTGTATTTGCAATAGAATTTACGCAGTAAACAGTTCCATTATTGTTGGTGAATCAGTTCCAAGGAGTTCCTAGTTCGATCTCAATTCTACCGCGTGCGTGGGTTTTCTCGGGGTTCTCCCGTTTCCTCTCACTTTCTTCATTCCGCCATTTCACTCATCTCTCATCATCACCGTCTCCTTTAGCCTAACCGGCATATCCGTGGGACGTAAAACTCAAAAGATGTTCGATCTCAATTCTTCTGAGTTTTTTTTTATGAACATCATATCCATGTGTTTTTTCGATGTTCTATAACTTCCTCAAACATTCTTATTACAACAGTTATTCGATAATCATTCACTATCAATAATCGTCCATGTCCTTTTACCTCAAAAGCACAAATCTTGGATGTCAAGTTGAAAACCTATCATTATTCACAATGAAAAAAAAAAAAAACTTTATATGTAGAACTATACTATTTAAAAATGAATGTCTCAGACACAACTGCCGCTTTGCAACATTACTGTTTCCAGAACATTATAAACTCTTATTATAGAAAAAATATAAATTGTTTTAAAATAAGTATATTCCAGACTACTTTTTCAGTCGCCGTAATAGACTTGCTTCGTGT
This sequence comes from Thermobia domestica, assembly GCF_964235325.1. NCBI lineage: Eukaryota > Metazoa > Arthropoda > Insecta > Zygentoma > Lepismatidae > Thermobia > Thermobia domestica. The sequence continues at coordinate 68,783 of NW_027656236.1, read as the reverse complement.
TTCTCTAGGCTTTTGTTGTTATTCAGGTATTCTGCTTCTTACGTGAAGTAATTCTACAAGTTCTTTGTGATATCTCAGAAACATTGAATATTTCCTTCATTTTGAATTAAACCTACAGTCGTAAATCGAAACTAAAGGTAGTGAGGCACATGCAACCCTATCATCTCTTTCTTGTTTTTAATTTACATTATAGAGGATCACGGTGGCTCAGTGGTAGAGAGCTAACCTTTGTTGCATGAAATCCCTGGTTCGATTCCCGGACCAGTAACTTTGTGGTAGACAACAAAGTTTTCGTTGGTTTTCTCGGGGTACTCCCGTTTCCTCAGGGTACTCAACATTCTCATTCCACCAATTCTTCCATCATCATATACATGCATTAATAATCCGTTATCCTAAAGGGCATATTCGCGGGACGTTAAACTGAAAGCTTTCATTAAAAAAAAAATGTTAGATATGATTGACATCTAGGCTAAGAGACTGATAACATGAGTTACTTTATAATTACATGTACGAGAAAGCAAGAGAGGTCGATACTTGAAAACTGTATACTTATAACAAGCTCTTTTCTTTATTATTACCGGTAATATGTGAAATCTGCATTAGTAAGGATTGTACCAATCCTAAGGTATAAAAAACAGCAAGAAAATTTAGAACCAATTACATTGTAAGTCTTTACACTTCTCCTTTCTTTGTATCTAAGGTACTACTGTATATTTGCTATAATATGGAATTTTTCTTATTCCGACTTATAAGAGTTCGCAGTTTGTTTATGTTATAATTCCATAATCGATTAAATCTCTTGCTTTACGTCACACTTGTATCCTCTATATCCTAAAGGAGACGCATGATTAGTGAAAGTGAATGACTAAGAAATATTTGATAGAATGAGAATGTGGGGATAAACTGGAGAACACCGAGAAACCAACGAATACCATTTGTTCTTCGTGAACTTGTGTGCCCAGGAATCGAACTAGGACCCCCTCTCTCGGTGAGTGCTTTGCAATTAACTCATCGTGCTTCCAATTTCATATTCAAGTGTTGTATGGTACCAGCAAAATTCGCCCTGTTCTTACCCCTTCTAATGAACCATATAGACGTCCATGATTACATGTCGTGGGGTGCCAGAGTGGAACACGTCTCGTAAACATCTTGAGGTAGTTCCACTAGTACTTTAAACTACTTGGCTCTGTTGCTAGGGCTTGTCACAATCACATAATCCACAAAGTTGACTCACAAAATATATTTTGAGTTATGACTACACAGAGGACTCTTTGATAAGTGGAATCAATGTAAGGAAGTACATATGTAAGTTACATTCATTTCAATAAAACAGGGTCGAGAATATATGTAACTTAGATATGTACTAAGAGATGTAAAAACAGGGTCTCTAAGCAAATAAGACTCCCTTTGAAACTCAATAATAGTGGAAAAGAAACTAATATCCCACTGACAAAGGTTGTGTGGCACGTCCTTTATTTTTTATTATTTTTTAAAATATTTTTGCTGTTTGCGAATAGCAATGCAGTTTGTTATTCACTCAGATACGCTGCGAGCTGAAAATCGATGCGATATTAGAGTTTCCAAGTATTTTTAAAACACCAATATATTACAGGAAAAATTGTAATTAAGTTTTTAATTTGACATGCGTCTCTAAATATCTGGAACTCATTCCAGAACTCTACATTCTGGAATGAGCATAGCGACCAACGCAAGTTTTACTGCGCTAACCATCAAGAAAGATATAAAATGGAATGAAATGGAATTTCTACTGTTATGTCCTATTTTTATGTTCTTGATGCTAAATGAGACGGTTAATTAATGAAAGTAAATCTTAATGAAATAATTAGTTGAACTACAATGTGGGATGAAACGAGTGACCTCATGAAAACCCAAACACACCACCACAAACTCACCTAGTTCGCGATCGAACCAGGGATCCCAATCAGCAGAGGTGACCGCTGTACCACTGAGCCACCGTGCTCTATTAAGAAGATACCAAATGTACGGGACATAGAAGAATAATGTAAAGGAGATTCACCTGTCATTCTAGAATATAATTACTGGTAACTAACTAAAAACATTTTTTCTTGAGAAACTACTGTGGCTGTTCACCTTGTAACCCCCGAGACCCATTCTCTCAGTCTCACATAAATCTGATTTGTTGTGTTAAAAATCAGAATTACTTCAAGATTCTTTCTGTACTTCTTTTAATGCAAACAGGAGAGCATCATGTTGTTTGACCCAAATATAGTAAAGAGAGACAACAACTAGTTAATATGTTCATCCAAAATTTTATTTTCATTTTTTCTTTAGATATATATCGATAAGATTTTTGTAATACACTAGAACTTCCCAACTCACAAAACACTTTCTCAGAACCACCACGCAGAGAAAAATCCGTTCTCCGGACAGCGGTATATTGTACACATATACGGTATCCTCTTGCTTACTATAGAAATCAGTACGGAGCATACGTTATAAATATGCGCACTGCCCTTAGATGTTACATCATGCCGTTGCAGGATGTCTGACATCTAACAGTTTTCAGTATATCACATGCATATACTTATGTTACCTTCGTCAGCTATATGTTATATACGTCCATTTGTATGTGAGATCCTGACCGCCTACATTGTTTCATACGGAAAGTACGTATAGATGGAACATTTATACAGAAAGTATTATAAAACACGCGTTTTCAGTTATACGTCTGCTGTACGTTAAGTCCAAAAACTACAGGAATTACGCATGTAACCTATCTTTTTAAATACGCCACCTAAAATTTTTTTCTCAATGTAGAAAATCGCTACTCTAGGTTGAGAACTGATGGTTTTGAGAAAAGAATTTCTGTATCATCCTGGATATTATTCATAGAAATGAACGCTAGATTTTTATTCTTTCTGCACGTGCTATAAAAGAAAAGATGAACTATAAAATTAAAAATTAAAGTATTTGCACATAAGTAGCATTTTGTATAAGCTTTTCGGTTGATAAAGGTACAGTAAATAATAGTAAGAAGGTAGTTAACTGTAACTTAACGCTACATAAATAATAATAAAGTACTTACCGTGCTGCGAGGTATGGCTAGCGTGCTCTCCCAAGGCCTCCAAAGCTTCTCCATCTTCCAATGTACTTCGTCTTAATCCAACTTCAACACCAATTGCGTTAAAAGTCCCTATGCCTCCTAATAAAAACACTGCTTATTCTCTACGCAAATAATACTCCCTCTTAAACTCAAGAATAGTAGCGAATGACACTATGAGGATCTGTAGCTGTAATATATATACGGAAAAGAAACTAATATCCCGCTGACAAAAAGTTGTGCCGCACATCCTTTATTTCTTTCAATCTTTTCCATAGAAAATGAAACAGATGTCTGAGTCATCGGTAGGAAAATATTTTGAACAACATTGACAAGGGAAAAGCTAAAGTCTCCAAGGACTATCAATTGTCTTTGGTAGCCGATGAAGATTTCAGCGGACACTTTCTCACGGCATTAGTGCAGAAGTATATGTATATTTGTCTTCTGCCTCCTGATTGTTTTGCAGGTGCATGCACCTTGAGAGTACCTCAAATGAAAATTTTTCATTCGAATGTTTGGAGACACGTGTTCGTCTCAAGCAACATATCTCCGGTACATACAAATTTCCATAAATGCTTAACATGGCTGCTAATGTGGCTAGCGTGCAACTTTGGTGCACGTTGTCCTGAGTTCGATTCCAGGTGGAGGATCATTGAACGCATTATCTAGTTTGGACTCCACACCTTAAACTGTAGCTCTACGTCTCATCTCCCCTTTACTGAAAATTAATAATATTCTTCAATGATTAAACGTTAGTTGATGGCATATAAAAAGCCTGTGTTACTACATATTATTTGCAGCTAAATGTCCAATTAAAATAAACCAGAAAACGTTAGAAGTGACACGCTTTTTAAAATGTGAGCACTAACTCTCATAAACTTTAATCTGTTTCAAGTTATTTAAAAAAGTCCAAATTTGGAAACAGTACAAAGATCACAGGCTCGAGCCCCAAGCGGGCTTTGCAATTGGAAAAAAATGTGCAGATGTTTTTCTAAGTGTACTAAAGCATGTTGAAATTTTAGTAGGTGTAGAAAAAAGTAATATTTATTAAAATACTTTATGATATAGTATTTAAAAACTATGTACACACGTGAACACATGTTACTTTTGACATTCACGTTGCCATAGGAAAAAAAAATGGAATCCAATGAAAATACATACGGTGAACATAATTCTCGCATCCATAGTAGAATAAAAAAGATCGCTCAGTAGTAGCCGGTGGGAATAGCTAAGTGGTCTTGGGCGTTTGCATTCGGATCATGAGAGGTAATCCACTGGGGGTTCGAATCCCTCTGAAGAGCATGGTCGAGATTTTTAACTGGCCAGGATCTTTTTGTGTTCGTGTCCCTGTCGTGTTTAGATTACGTAGAAATATCGTGAAATGGCCATGGCAATCAGTAAACTGTGCCAACTTACTGTTGGGGCGATCTTTCTAAAAATTAATAAATAAATACATAAATAAAATAAAATAAAAAATAAAAAAATTAAAATTGGTAAACTGTGACACTTCAAATTGTAAGGTTGTGAGTTCGATTCCATTTCAAACTTTTTGCTATGTAATGCTATATTCCTGAATGCATGAATATTTATATAAAATAATTGCATTAAGATTAATCAGTTGTATGTATATTCATACAATTATTTCAGGACATAAGTAATTATGTTTAAAATATACCATCTCAGATGTGGTGGGTGATGAGAGAACATCGGTATACTATACGTGAATGATAAATACAAATTAAGGGAAGCACGTAATAGCAATAAATAAGTGTATGTAGTGTATTTGTCTACAACTGTTTGTCATACGGAGGTTACTTCTCCAGGGGTAAAAGTGCATCTGAAAAAGTAGGGGGATGATAGATAGCGGCATGACGTCAGGCCGTCCCCTGTCTATCTTTACCCATTTTATTTTTTTAGGAACTGGGGGGACGCCGTACATATTTTTTTTGAGTTTTGATGACGGCGTCCCCCGCGTCCGCCCTCAATTTTACCCCTGTACTTCTCACTATTCTCATTACAGCATGGGATTTGCCTTCTTCCATTTAGCCATTCATATCTTATATAAATGGATGTGTGTGTGTGTGTTCAAACATAACTCTAAAACGCTTGCACCAATTTTAACCAAACTTCCTATCCTACACATAGTACTGTCATAAGATATATATATATATATAATATATACAGACTGTTCCATAATTCGTGTAATTTTCTACATCACTGGGACAAGATGAAGTTTTTACACTATTAATGTAAAATTTGGCAATCTTATTGAGAAATATCTGAATTTTTCGAATATCTAAAGGAAATAGGAGAAAATTGCTGTTTAGCCCCCTTTTGGGGGTGTAAACACAAAAGTTCATTTTCCTTATGGGAAATTCAATGTTAAATTTTGGAAGCAGTTTTCTACAATAATTATTCGTAAAGATTTTGGGGTAAATGAGTTGTGTTTGTTACAAGATGCAAAAACACTCATTCACAAAGCTAGTAAAGCCGTCTCAAACATTATTTTGGGAAAGCCCCTCTTTTGGGGGGCAAGGGGCATAGATAGATGGTGGGTGATGTGTTACCAAAATCCCAAAATTTATTTTCGGAGTGCCAGTAGCCGTTAGATTAATCACGAATGTTACAGAATTAATGTTCCTATGCTCCTTACATGTAAGAGCGACTGATAATGGGGCTACAGCTCCCTTTCAAAAATAAGAAAATCACCATAAATATCCTTAGTAGGGACATACGAGAAGAAAGTAGTTTTTGTTAATTAATGTGAAATTTGGCGTCATTGTAGCAAAAGAGTATGCGTTTTTTAAATCTGGAATGCTATTTGGGTGACGTACCGCGCTAGGGGGACCGAGGGGGGCGAAGCATTAGATGATGGATCTTTATAAAAATTCAAAATTTTGTTCCGGAAATGCCAATGAGCGTCAGATTTTTCACAAATGTAACAGAATTAATATTCTAATGCTCCTTGCATCGCCAGTGACTTATGTGGGGCTATAGCCCACTTTTAAAAATAAAAAGAAATAAACATTAATATCCCTTGTCGGGACATACGAGAAAAATGTATTTTTTGTCAATTAATGTGAAATTTAGCGTCGTTGTAGCAGAAAAAGTATGCCTTTTTCATATCTGGAAAGTTATTTTGGTAACCACCGCCTTAGGGGGGCACAGGGGGCGAAGCATCAGATGATTGACCTTTATAAAAATTCAAAATTTTGTTCCGGAAATGCCAGTAAGCGTGAGATCATTCACAAATGTCCCAGAATTAATATTCTAATGCTCCTTGTATGGCTAGTCACTTATGTGGGGCTATAGCCCCCTTTCGAAAGTTAAAAAAAAATCACCATAAATATCCTTATTATTGACATACGGGAAGAATGATTTTTTCTCAATTAATGTGAAACTCGGCGTTGGGTTAGCAAAAAGTTATGCGTTTACCAAATCTGGAATATTATTTTGGTAATGTACCGCCTTAGGGGGGCATAAGTTATTGGATCTTTATAAAAATTTCAAATTTTATTTTGGAAAATCCAGTGTGTGTCAGATTGATCAGAAATAATGCAAAATTAAAATTCGATGCTCCTTGCATGTGCCAGTGACTGATATTGAGCTACAGCCACCCATTCAACAATTACATTAGACATTTATAATAAATATCGTTAGCAGGGGCATACGGAGAAACCTATATTTGTGCAATTAATGTGAAATTAGGCGTTGTGCTAGCAAAAATCTGGAATATTATTTTGACAATAGGAGGCTTATTTTCTTTCCCGTTTTATGCCAATTGTTTTAATGCTATTAAATGATATATCTACGTTCTATTTTAAAAGCAATAAGTTTCTGTTGAGATGACAACACTGTTTACGTGACATTATTGATGTATTATTAGTCGCGTGTCTCCCTAAAGTAGCTATCAGGTTACCTGCATACATTTTTCATTTTCTGCGCTTTTCCGGCGTTTTTAGGGCATAACTCGGCACAGCCTCACCCGGTCACTGGTTGGTATATATGTATTATACACAGCGGGTAAACAAGGCATTTCCGCACAGAGCGATTATCACCACGATGATTAGCGATCCACGATTAGTCAGGGTACCAATTTTCATAAATATCTAGGTGTCACGTTTCGCATACGTCCTTTGTGAGATGAGTATACCTAAGTGGAAAAAGAATTTCAGGCACTTTTCGATACTGATATTTGTAATTGAAATAATAGCAATAGGACTTTACTACTTGCCTTTCGAGACACACAGCGTGTGAGTTTTCAGAGAAGCTGGAAAAAATACATTTTAGAATCAATGTAATATATAAATTATTATATAAAAATTGAATGTAACTGTTTGTGCCTGATCAGCACGGCCAAATTGCAAAGTCAAATGAAATGACTTTTGGTATATAGTTACGCCGTAATCCACACTGGGATGTTATCATATCCCTTTCATTATAATACACATCCTAAGGCGGTAGTGGAAATCCGGATATTTGTGACAAAAAATTGAGTATCTCGCAAGCTGTTTTACTTACGGAGCTGAAATTCAGTATATTAACTATTTATGGAAAATAAACAGAGCGTATCCTAGCATGTTTTAAAATTCTCCTTTATGGGGGGGGGTCTTTCTGTATATGGAAAAAGGATAGTGGGTTGGTTTGTAAAAAGAATCGAAAACGATCGATAGTAGTTGAGAACAAATTCAGAAACAATTATTAATGAATTGAGAAACAAAAAATAGTGATTCGCTTCATATATCCATTGCTTCTTATAATTGTTGAATCTTATGTTTATTATATGGAGCGCTTAGACCACAGGGGGCAATCAACCCATAAAGTTATGAGAAAAATAGACACAAAATTTGTACTGTAAGCTTGATTACACGAAAATTTTAAGTTTGGACTGTACGCATAACTATATGGAAAATTTTACACTTTTTTCCCTTTACGTTAGTGTAATTACCTTGATTTCAGACTCAAATTTCATCCTTTTTCCATTGAAAAGTATCAATAATTCAACAAGGAAATGTTAATTTAATACAATGATAATTTAATTGAAATTTAATTTAGACCGTGACAAACACTACCATTTTATATCAAAAAGGTCAAATCCACCGATATTCTAACAGAGTGGTGCTTGAGCGATTGATCATAGAAATACAAACTCCGATTAGTCAGAATTTCACAGCCTGGTTTTATTACAAGTGTAAACACTTTAGAGGCCATGGATCATGTGTCAGACTTGATAACGATGGGTTTTGGTGGGTCAGAGTGGGTCACAGTGAGTGAGTGGTTTATGATTGGTGGTGCGTCGGAAAAAATGAAATCTTTGAGTTTTACGTCCCACGGTTATGCCGGTTAGGCTAAAGGAGACGGTGATAATGAGAGATGACTGAAATGGTGGAATGAAGAAAGTGGGAGGAAACGGGAGAACCCCGAGAAAACCCACGAGCACGGTGTTTGGTGCGTCGGAGTGTGTCATAGTGGGTGATGGGTCAGAGTGAGCCATGGTGGGTCGTGGGTCACGATGGGTGGTGGGTCAGTGGGTCGTGGGTCAGTGGGTCGTGGGTCAAGATTTCATTGACCGACGGCATCTCTGCCCATTAGTACCTCTGGGGATGTCCATGAAGTTAGCAGGCCACCTATGGCAGGCCAGAACTTCGACTTTACAGATCGTTAGTGCTTCGTTAGTGCTCGTTAGTGCCGCAAACCCCATCGTTAGTGCTACAAAAATAACGTCAGAATTTTAATAGTTACTATTGGCCTGCTAACTTCATGCCAGCAGGCCAACATATCAGAATCACACCATAAGTGAAATAGCCGGTTTGAGCATCGTTAGTGCTCGTTAGTGCTGTAAACATTAACGTTAGTACTTCTATATATACAGTTTTTAGGGTAATAAAATGGATCAGTTTTATGAAGCTAGCATGAACTTAGCAGGCCACCTATGGCAGGCCAGAACTTCGACTTCACAGATCGTTAGTGCTTCGTTAGTGCTCGTTAGTGCCGCAAACCCCATCGTTAGTGCTATAAAAATAACGCCTCAATTTTCAATAGTCACTATTGGCCTGCTAACTTCATGCCAATAAACTTGGCAGGTCACATATGGCATACCAGAATTTCGACTTTACAGATCGTTAGTGCTTCGTTAGTGCTCGTTAGTGCCGCAAACCCCATCGTTAGTGCTACAAAAATAACGTCAGAATTTTAATAGTTACTATTGGCCTGCTAACTTCATGCCAGCAGGCCAACATATCAAAATCACACCATAAGTGAAATTACAGGTTCGAGCAACGTTAGTGCTCGTTAGTGCTATAAACATTAACGTTAGTGCTTCCATATATACAGTTTTTAGGGTAAAAATGAGTCCGTTTTATGAAGCTGGAATGAACTTAGCAGGCCATATATGACAGACCAGAATTTCGACTTCACAGATCGTTAGTGCTTCGTTAGTGCTCGTTAGTGCCGCAAACCCCATAATTAGTGCTACAAAAATAACTTCTCAATTTTTAACAATCACCATTGGCCTGCTAACTTCATGCCAGTGAACTTGGCAGACCACATATGGCAGACCAGAATTTCGACATCACAGATCGTTAGTGCTTTGTTAGTGCTCGTTAGTGACGCAAACCCCATCGTTAGTACTACAAAATAACGTCTCAATTTTTAACAATCACTATTAGCCTGCTAACTTCATGCCAGTGAACTTGACAGACCACATGCGGTAGACCAGAATTTCGACTTCACAGATCGTTAGTGCTTCGTTAGTGCTCGTTAGTGCCGCAAACCCCATCGTTAGTGCTACAAAAATAACGTCTCAATTTTTAACAATCACTATTGGCCTGCTAACTTCATGCCAGTGAACTTTGCAGACCACATACGGCAGACCAGAATTTCGACTTCACAGATCGTTAGTGCTTCGTTAGTGCTCGTTAGTGCCGCAAACCCCATCGTTAGTGCTACAAAAATAATGTCTCCGTTTTTAACAATCACTATTGGCCTGCTAACTTCATGCCAGTGAACTTGGCAGACCACATATGGCAGAGCAGAATTTCGACTTCACAGATCGTTAGTGCTTCGTTAGTGCTCGTTAGTGCCACAAACCACATCGTTAGTGCTACAAAAATAACGTCTCAATTCTTAACAGTCACTATTGGCCTGCTAAATTTATGGCAATGAACTTTGCAGGCCACCTATGGCAGGCCAGAAGTTCGACTTTACATGTCGTTACTGCTTCGTTATTGCTCGTTACTGCCACAAATCCCATCGTTAGTGCTACAAAAGTAAGGTCTCAATTTTTGACAGTCACTATGGGCCTGCTAACTTCATGCCAATGAACTGGCAGGCCACCTATGGCAGGACAGAATTTCGACTTCACAGATCGTTAGCGGTACGTTAGTGCTCGTTAGTGCCAGAAACCACATCGTTAGTGCTACGGAAATAACGTCTCAATTCTTAACAGTCACTATTGGCCATCGTTAGTGTTCCACAGTTAAGGTCTAAAATTCTACAAACTTCATTTTTTTCTCATAATTTCATGCAAAAAAGCCACGCACTAAACCTACAACAGACCACAATTTTGATTACACCCGTCATTAGTTCCCCGTTAGTGCTTGTTAGTGCACCATATCCAATCGTTTGTGCTTTACAGATAACGGGTACATTCTTGAAGAAAACCATTATTGTCCTGGTAACTTCATGCCAGTAGTCGAGGGACGAAATAGACGGCAACCCACAAGTTTGATTACATCTGTCACTACTTCTTCGTTAGTGCTCGTTAGTGCCGCACATCTCATCGTTAGTGTTCCCTAGTCCTGCATATCCCATCGTTAGTATTGCATATATAACGGCTACATTTTTAAAAGAAATCCATTGTTGCCATGCTAACCTCAACCCAGGAAACGAGGAACAAAATCAACTGGAGGGTACAATTTTGATTACATATGCAATTAGTGCTTCATCAGCACGCGTCAGGCGCGCATATTCCACCGTTAGTGATCCACTGATAAAGACTACACTTTTTAAGAAAGCCAATATTGATCTGATAATAGTATGGTAGCAGACCAGTGACGAAATCTATGGGAGACCACAGTTTTGATTACGCCCGTCATTAGGCTTCATTAGTGATCTTTTGTGCTTCATATGAAACCGTTAGTGGATCTGTCATTACATCTTCGTTAGTGCCGTACATCCCATCGTTAATGTTCGTTAGTGCTGCATATCCCATCGTTAATATTCGATATATATGGGCTACGTTTTTAATAAAGCCATTACTAGCCTTTTAACTTCATTCCAGCATACTAGGGACCAAAGAAGATCACAATTTATATTACATCCTTCATTAGTGCTTAACGAGTGCTCGTTAGTGCCGCATATTCCATCGTTAATGCTTCACGAATAACAGCTACATTTTTTAAGAAGCAAGTATTGGCCAGCTAACTTGATGCCATCAGAACAGGGACGAAATCTAAAGCAGGTTACAATTTAGATTACACTCCTCATTAGTGCTTCATGAGTGCTCGTTAGTGTCGCATGTCAGACCGTTGGTTTCTCAAAGCTAACGGCTACATCTTTCAAGAAAATCATTTTTTGCCTGCTAAATTTATGGCAGCAGAACAGGGATGAAATCTATGCAGACAACAATTTTGATTACATCTGTCATTAGTGTTTCTTTAGTGCTCTCTAGTGCCACACATCCCATCGTTAGTGTTCGTTAGTGCTCCATATCTTATAATAAATACTGCACATATGTCGACTATATTTTTTAATAAAGGCAGTATTGGCCTGCTAATTTTATGGTAGGAGACATAGACCAAATCCGCACAAGAACACAATTTTGATTACACCTGTCACTAGTTCTTCTTAAATATTTCCAGTGCCGCTTTCCCACCATCAGTGATCCACCGATTAAGGCTACATTTTTTAAGGCCATTAGTGACCTGTTAACTTCATGCCAGCAAACCAGAGGCGAAATCTACAGTTGACCACAATTTTTATTATCCCCTTCATTATTGCTCATTAGTGCTGCATATCTCATTGTTAATGCTTTACAGATAACGCCTATACTTTTAAAAAATCCATTTTTTTCCTTCTAATTTCATGCAAACACGTCGCGCACAATACCTACAGCAGACCACAATTTTGATTTTATCTATCATTAGTGCTTCGTAAGTACTCGTTAATGTTGTATATCATATCGTTAGTGCACGACACATTACAATTAGTATCAAGTTGGGACCACCACTTTTCGACTGGGAAAAATAAATAATGCCATTCGTTTGTGCTGTATTAGTGTTGGTCAGTGCAGAAATTTCAGCGTTTGTGCTATCAAAATAACAAAGTTATGAACAATTTAAATTTCGGGGCCAACTTGACATCAAGCTAGCACCGCTTTTTTTCCTTAATTAAGATAGAATTGACTTCCTAATGGCAAACTTTGTGCTACGTTAGTGCGCGTTAGTGCCCAAATATGAGCGTTTGTGCTGTTCAAATAACGCCAGTATAACGAAATAAATTAGCGTCAAGTTGGCTCCGCTCTTTTTCCTAATTGAGATAGAATAGATTTTGTAATGCCAGACCTTTGTGCTACGTTATTGCAGGTTAGTGCGCAAATTTGAGCGTTAGTGCTGTTCTAATAACATCGTTATAACGAAATCAATTTCCGTCAGGTTGACCCCGCTTTTTTCCCTAATTGAGATAGAATTCATTTTCTAATGCCAACTGTTTGTCCTACGTTAGTGCTTGGTCGTGACTCAATTTGTCCGTTAGTGATGTTGAAATTACACGTTCGTGAACTTTGCGCCTCCACTTAACGCATTATCGATAAAATTAGTGTCAATCATTGTTGCATCGTTAGTACTTCTTAGTGCACCAACCCTAACGTTAGTGTTTCATTAGTGTACATGCTACAAGTAAAACACCTCTCGGGTTCCAAATTGACTCTGGTCCCCACTTTGAGGACTAACGAAATAATTAGTGTCATTCGTTAGTGTATCGTTAGTGCTTCTTACTTCACCAACCGCTAATGTTAGTGTTTCATTAGTGTAGGCTCTAGAGCCAAAGCAATGGTCCACGCTAGTCTCCCCACACTGTCCAGTAGTGAAAAAATTCGTGCCATTGGTTTTTGTGTCGTTAGTGCTTTCAGAAAATACTCATAGTTTTGTTAATGCTTTATTATTAGTGTAGATATAGGCAATTATCTATCATGAAACTCCCGTAAGAAATGCATGGGTAATTCTGCATTGCGTGACATTTCCGGCAAATTGACAAGCACGAATGACCTCTTCTAGTGCAATCGTTAGTTCATCGTTAGTGCTTCTTTGTGCACCAACCCTAGCGTTTCTTCTTAGTGTAGATGCAACAAATGAAAAAGCTTTGGGGGACAGCGTGATCTTGATCCCTCCTTTAAGCACTAACAAAGGAATTAGTGCTTTTCGTTAGTGCATCGTTAGTGCTTCTAGAAAACACTAATAGTTCCGTGAATGCTTCACTATTACTGTAGACGTAGCCAATTATAAGTTCCAAAACTCCCATTAGAAAAGCATGGGGAATTTTTATTGCGTCAAATTCCCGCCAAATTCAAAAGCACTAATGGTCTCTTCTATTGTAATCGTTAGTGCTTCTTAGTGAACCAACCAATAACGTTAGTGCTTTTTAGTGTAGAGTAGATAGTTTGCCAAATATGACCTTTTGAAAATGGTGGACGATTAATTACACTGTAATCACGCTGTATTACGAACTTGTAACACTGCGGTGTTGCCAAATTAGGCCTTAAAAGAACTGAAATTCCCTATATTTTGCATATTTATAGTGTAAATTAGGCAACATTGTAAGATATAATTTAATTAAATTTTGATATCAAACTCTAATTAATTTGATATCAAACGCCTATCAAATTTGATTACCCCTTTAATCAAGCACCTATTAATGTATTCAATTAAAGATAATTTCCTAGAATTAATTTAATCGCGTATGATGATACACGTACCGCTTATACCTTATAGTATTGTTTAATTATATCAAATTTAATTACCCCATTAATCAAACAGCTATTTATTTATTCAATCAAATATGATTTCCTAGAATTAATTTAATCGCGTATGATGATACACGTAGTTTTTACCTTATAGTATTGTTATAAAGGAAAGTGGCACTGGAAATACTTAATAAGCACTAGTGACAGGTGTAATCAAAATTGTGTTCTTGTGCGGATTTGGTCTATGTCTCCTACCATAAAATTAGCAGGCCAATACTGCCTTTCTTAAAAAATATAGTCGACATATGTGCAGTACTTATTATAAGATATGGAGCACTAACGAACACTAACGATGGGATGTGTGGCACTAGAGAGGACTAAAGAAACACTAATGACAGATGTAATCAAAATTGTTGTCTGCATAGATTTCATCCCTGTTCTGCTGCCATAAATTTAGCAGGCAAAAAATGATTTTCTTGAAAGATGTAGCCGTTAGCTTTGAGAAACCAACGGTCTGACATGCGACACTAACGAGCACTCATGAAGCACTAATGAGGAGTGTAATCTAAATTGTAACCTGCTTTAGATTTCGTCCCTGTTCTGATGGCATCAAGTTAGCTGGCCAATACTTGCTTCTTAAAAAATGTAGCTGTTATTCGTGAAGCATTAACGATGGAATATGCGGCACTAACGAGCACTCGTTAAGCACTAATGAAGGATGTAATATAAATTGTGATCTTCTTTGGTCCCTAGTATGCTGGAATGAAGTTAAAAGGCTAGTAATGGCTTTATTAAAAACGTAGCCCATATATATCGAATATTAACGATGGGATATGCAGCACTAACGAACATTAACGATGGGATGTACGGCACTAACGAAGATGTAATGACAGATCCACTAACGGTTTCATATGAAGCACAAAAGATCACTAATGAAGCCTAATGACGGGCGTAATCAAAACTGTGGTCTCCCATAGATTTCGTCACTGGTCTGCTACCATACTATTATCAGATCAATATTGGCTTTCTTAAAAAGTGTAGTCTTTATCAGTGGATCACTAACGGTGGAATATGCGCGCCTGACGCGTGCTGATGAAGCACTAATTGCATATGTAATCAAAATTGTACCCTCCAGTTGATTTTGTTCCTCGTTTCCTGGGTTGAGGTTAGCATGGCAACAATGGATTTCTTTTAAAAATGTAGCCGTTATATATGCAATACTAACGATGGGATATGCAGGACTAGGGAACACTAACGATGAGATGTGCGGCACTAACGAGCACTAACGAAGAAGTAGTGTCAGATGTAATCAAACTTGTGGGTTGCCGTCTATTTCGTCCCTCGACTACTGGCATGAAGTTACCAGGACAATAATGGTTTTCTTCAAGAATGTACCCGTTATCTGTAAAGCACAAACGATTGGATATGGTGCACTAACAAGCACTAACGGGGAACTAATGACGGGTGTAATCAAAATTGTGGTCTGTTGTAGGTTTAGTGCGTGGCTTTTTTGCATGAAATTATGAGAAAAAAAATGAAGTTTGTAGAATTTTAGACCTTAACTGTGGAACACTAACGATGGCCAATAGTGACTGTTAAGAATTGAGACGTTATTTCCGTAGCACTAACGATGTGGTTTCTGGCACTAACGAGCACTAACGTACCGCTAACGATCTGTGAAGTCGAAATTCTGTCCTGCCATAGGTGGCCTGCCAGTTCATTGGCATGAAGTTAGCAGGCCCATAGTGACTGTCAAAAATTGAGACCTTACTTTTGTAGCACTAACGATGGGATTTGTGGCAGTAACGAGCAATAACGAAGCAGTAACGACATGTAAAGTCGAACTTCTGGCCTGCCATAGGTGGCCTGCAAAGTTCATTGCCATAAATTTAGCAGGCCAATAGTGACTGTTAAGAATTGAGACGTTATTTTTGTAGCACTAACGATGTGGTTTGTGGCACTAACGAGCACTAACGAAGCACTAACGATCTGCGAAGTCGAAATTCTGCTCTGCCATATGTGGTCTGCCAAGTTCACTGGCATGAAGTTAGCAGGCCAATAGTGATTGTTAAAAACGGAGACATTATTTTTGTAGCACTAACGATGGGGTTTGCGGCACCAAAGAGCACTAACGAAGCACTAACGATCTGTGAAGTCGAAATTCTGGTCTGCCGTATGTGGTCTGCAAAGTTCACTGGCATGAAGTTAGCAGGCCAATAGTGATTGTTAAAAATTGAGACGTTATTTTTGTAGCACTAACGATGGGGTTTGCGGCACTAACGAGCACTAACGAAGCACTAACGATCTGTGAAGTCGAAATTCTGGTCTACCGTATGTGGTCTGTCAAGTTCACTGGCATGACGTTAGCAGGCTAATAGTGATTGTTAAAGATTGAGACGTTATTTTGTAGTACTAACGATGGGGTTTGCGTCACTAACGAGCACTAACAAAGCACTAACGATCTGTGATGTCGAAATTCTGGTCTGCCATATGTGGTCTGCCAAGTTCACTGGCATGAAGTTAGCAGGCCAATGGTGATTGTTAAAAATTGAGAAGTTATTTTTGTAGCACTAATTATGGGGTTTGCTGCACTAACGAGCACTAACGAAGCACTAACGATCTGTGAAGTCGAAATTCTGGTCTGTCATATGTGGCCTGCTAAGTTCATTCCAGCTTCATAAAACGGACTCATTTTTACCCTAAAAACTGTATATATGGAAGCACTAACGTTAATGTTTATAGCACTAACGAGCACTAACGTTGCTCGAACCTGTAATTTCACTTATGGTGTGATTTTGATATGTTGGCCTGCTGGCATGAAGTTAGCAGGCCAATAGTAACTATTAAAATTCTGACGTTATTTTTGTAGCACTAACGATGGGGTTTGCGGCACTAACGAGCACTAACGAAGCACTAACGATCTGTAAAGTCGAAATTCTGGTATGCCATATGTGACCTGCCAAGTTTATTGGCATGAAGTTAGCAGGCCAATAGTGACTATTGAAAATTGAGGCGTTATTTTTATAGCACTAACGATGGGGTTTGCGGCACTAACGAGCACTAACGAAGCACTAACGATCTGTGAAGTCGAAGTTCTGGCCTGCCATAGGTGGCCTGCTAAGTTCATGCTAGCTTCATAAAACTGATCCATTTTGTTACCCTAAAAACTGTATATATAGAAGCACTAACGTTAATGTTTACAGCACTAACGAGCACTAACGATGCTCAAACCGGCTATTTCACTTATGGTGTGATTCTGATATGTTGGCCTGCTGGCATGAAGTTAGCAGGCCAATAGTAACTATTAAAATTCTGACGATATTTTTGTAGCACTAACGATGGCGTTTGCGGCACTAACGAGCACTAACGAAGCACTAACGATCTGTAAAGTCGAAATTCTGGTATGCCATATGTGACCTGCCAAGTTTATTGGCATGAAGTTAGCAGGCCAATAGTGACTATTGAAAATTGAGGCGTTATTTTTATAGCACTAACGATGGGGTTTGCGGCACTAACGAGCACTAACGAAGCACTAACGATCTGTGAAGTCGAAGTTCTGGCCTGCCATAGGTGGCCTGCTAAGTTCATGCTAGCTTCATAAAACTGATCCATTTTGTTACCCTAAAAACTGTATATATAGAAGCACTAACGTTAATGTTTACAGCACTAACGAGCACTAACGATGCTCAAACCGGCTATTTCACTTATGGTGTGATTCTGATATGTTGGCCTGCTGGCATGAAGTTAGCAGGCCAATAGTAACTATTAAAATTCTGACGTTATTTTTGTAGCACTAACGATGGGGTTTGCGGCACTAACGAGCACTAACGAAGCACTAACGATCTGTAAAGTCGAAGTTCTGGCCTGCCATAGGTGGCTTGCTAACTTCATGGACATCCTCTGGGGTGGTGGGAAGGAATTGACATGTGAAATTAATCAAAAACGATCAATATTAGTGTAGAATCAATAGTTATCGATGTCGCAGAGATTAACAATTACAATCCTGATACTGTTAAAAAATGAAATGAAATCTTTCAGTTTTACGTCCTACGGTTATGCCGGGTAGGCTGAAGGAGACGGTGATGATAAGAAATTAATACAATGATGGAATGAATAAAGTAGGAGGAAACGGAATAATCCCAAGAAATCCCACGAACATGGTGTTTTCCACCCCAAAGCCCATTTAGTGAGAGCTGGGATCGAACCAGGGACCTCTCGCACCAGAGGTGAACAATCTACCACTGAGCCTTCGTGCCCTGATAGCGTTAAACTCCAAACTCAGCCCCCACAGGTATGAGGTTGACAAGATTGAAAAATGAAATGTCTGAAATGATTGAGATTAGTGTCGAATCTATAGTTTGTAATCGTCAAGCTATTAGATTACAATAGCAATGGCATTTAAACAGAAGTTTAGGCATAAACGGCATGTCAGCTGCATTGAGAATTTACAAGGGCAGCCCTGAAGGCGTTGGTCGCACAACTATAAATATTTTGATGTACGTGTATGAATTTATATTCCAGCGAACTTCTGGAGCTATTTTAACGAAACTTTCATATGAATTTTCAATATTAAAAGAAATAATTAAAAAAGATAAAACTGTAGAAGTAAGTAAGATACTTCAATGGATGGGAGTTTGGTGGAATGGCATGTAAAAATAATGCACAAAGACTGATATTAGTATGCTATCCATAGTTTTCTGGGTCGCTGAAATGAATAGTGACGCTCCCAAGGACGTTTAAGCTCAAGTTCATCCCATCAGCAGAGAATTACAGTGGGAGGGGGTGAAAAATAAAATATTAAAAAATACTTAATTTTTTGTCTAATTCGTAATTTTCGAGGTCGGGAAAACGTCTGATCCGTTTTTAATGCCTTTTGAAAGGTAGGTAGTATTCACAAGCAGGGTGTTTTATTCATATCAATTTGATTAAAGGAGTATTTTGTGAGGTTAGGGTTTTTCAATACTTATGTCAAAAGTAGAGTATTTTATGAATATTTTTATTAAACTTTCATTGAAATAAATATTCTAAGGGGAAGGATATTCGAATACTTCTCGTAAACCTACATATATTATATAACGTGCGCGCGTTAGTAAAATCTGTCGAGTGTGTAAAACTATTAGCCGTCTTTCGGAGTGAAGATTAAAGAAAATTATCTCAACAATTATAATAGAACTCAGAAAACGACATACGTAAAATAAAACTTTCCAATTGAAAATTAACTCTTGATAATACGGAACCAAGGAAAAGTCGAATTTCCAATCTTTTATTGCAAAAAGAAATGTAACCCCACCTTCGAAATTGAAACAATGACGCACCGTGAGTAAAGTTATGGGCATTTCTTTTATCTAAGACTGTCCATGTAGAAACTATACAGTTACATGATCGACCTACAGTGACAACAGAGTGGTACGTTACTTATTACCTTCCGAGTGTCTTTGAAGCTTGGAGATCTACTCACAGAAAGTCTTCACTGTCTCGCTTTCTTTATTAACACGACAATGGAGGGCCATACATAGCAGCGAAAAGTTTAGAATTTCTACAGAAAATGGGTGTTCATTTTTTACCGTACCCGGCTATCTCCAGATTTAGCTCCGTGTGATTTGGCAGTGCCCAAAACACAAGAAAAAGCTTCTAGAAAGCAGTTTTTAAACAAGTGAAGAGGCTATCGCAGAGTATAGTTATAGAAATGAGATTTCTGAAATTCCACAAAAATAATGTTTAAAAATATTGGACTCGTGGTTTTCAAGAATGCAAAAACTGTATAGATACTTATGGAACTGTATAGATACTTATGCAAAAAACTGTATAGCAAGCATGTGGAATCCAAATCCTACTAGAATGTTATCAGATTCTTTGTGTGAATCTTGTTTTAAAATGTTGGAATCGCCTAGCGCTTGTATCGTACAAACAATTTGTAGGTCATTGCTCTTGTTTCTTTAATTAACTATTGATTAGTATACACAGTTTTATCCATAATACTGTATCTGTAAATTTTTGGCACGCCAAATTTTCAAATACGAACAATGAAATACCTAGTAGTTTTGTTAAAGGACCATAAATAGAGAAGGCCTCATCGGGATAAGTTACAAGCTGTCATGCAATAGAATAGAATAATAGAATAGAATAACTTCATCTTCGGGAGTTTTGTTGTTGAAAATGTCTTTTTAATATTTTTGTGCTAATTTCCATTTGTTGTCTGCACAGTGAATTAATACGAAAAAAAAAAAAAAAAAAAAAACATTTAAGGAAAAATATTATTGACATTCTTCCTTTATAGGAACGGGAAGTCACGACGCTTGTCAAGTATTCTGGCTTGTATCTGTCAAGTGTTCGCCTCTCTCACAGAACAGCCCTTCAAATGCTTGCCCTTGTGAACAATGTAATGACACTTTTAATGTAACTCAAAAAAAAAAAAAAAAGTTTTCTATAGTTACATACGTCTTGCGGGCGAGAGAAGAGGAAATTGCGTCCAGCCCCTCAACTCTGTGCTAACACGTATTACATTACGCGTGAAAAGGAGTGGTTTGTGCTACTTCCAAAAAAGGAATAACTAACTTTGTTTCAAGGGCGAAAATACTCCGCAGATTTTCGAAGCAATAATGTTTTCTGTACAACGCTCATATATACATTATTTTGAAGAGAAAAAATAAAATAATTCCTTTATTAATTTTATAATTTCGGAAAGTTACGTTTTGATGTATGTTTAGGCCTAATTTTGTTTACTTTTTGTAAGTATGCAGAAAACGAATTAATATTTTTGAACTACATTTTAAATTTGTTTACCTCTAAAATGATACTGTAAAAACAAACATAGGAAGCCACAGACAAACATGTATTAAACGTTTTAATTGAAATAAATAATTAAATGATATCAACAAAAGAGAATAGTCAATTGTCAATTCATATAGGGTATGTTCAAGGCTTGGAACTCTAACGGAAGCTCAGTAACTTCCGTTCCCGAATAGAATTGCGGAACTTCACGTCAATTGATGATACCTCGTGGATATGATCTGCAAATGTGACTGCGGCATAAGATAAAAGGGTTCAATTCCCGATTGGATCACATGTGATTCAGATTCTGCCCACCTACTTTAAGGTGCTTTTTATCATCTAGCTTTTATTAAAGGGTACATCCTAAGAAAAATGGTGGGTTTAAAACATAAAGTTGGTAATTATCACTACACTTTTATAGATGGGTTTGGAACCGTGGTTGATTATCGGTAGATCGTTCACCTCTTCTGCACCGGGTCTCTGGTTCGATCCCAGCTGGTATCAATTGAATTTTATGATAAATAAACACCATGTGAATGGATGTTCTCGGAGTTCTCCCGTTTGCTCCCACTTTCTCCATTGAATCATTTTATTCATTCTCATCATCACCGTCTTTTTAAGCCTAAAGGCATTTCACCTGGTTACAAACATTACGAATGTTGTAACATAGAAGCGTTTGTAGAAGTCTTGCTGGAAATAAATGTAATTTATAGATTCTTCTTCTTCTTCTTCTTCTTCTTATTATTATTATTATTATTATTATTATTATTATTATTATTATTATTATTATTATTATTATGGAAGATTCAATAATTCAATGCAGAGCTCCTCCTTGGCTAAGCGGTTAGCGTACGCACCTTTGGCGTAGGAGACCCTGGTTCGATTCCCGGCGGGAGCTCAAGTGGTTCGGATTCCACGTTAATCAGTAGGTCCACGTCTCATATAGCCTCGCTGCTGAAAGGGACGCTAAACTAAAATCAACTCAACTCAATAATTCAATGCAGTATCTGAAATCGCAAAAAGGGTCAGATCAATGAGCGGTAGGAAAGAGGAGAGACGTGAAGTATATAGGATTCACGAATGGGTAGCCGTCAAACATAGTTTGGGAAATGCTGTCTTGGAAGAAATTGTATGATTGAAGTAAGAGTAATCAAAGGTTCTCCAAAGTTAATTGAAATGATAACATAGTACTAATGAAATGTCAGTTACATTTGACGTGATAATCGAAAAATTCAAATTTATATTGGCCATGGGATTTTGAGAAGCTGAAAAATAATACTACATCTTGAATGAATTTCAAACAGCGATAGGAAGAGAGACAAGCAAACACCATAAATAATCATTACATAAAAATCTAAAATAATTAATATATGCAATTAAAAAAAAAGATGTATTGATTGGAGCTTAATATTCTTTTCAACACAGAGGCTATACGTTACGCGACATACTATTTAAAATGGAATCCAAATTGCTTTTGAAGTCTGTATCTCAGGCAAGCCCTACTGGGAACAGGGGCGCCGATTTCTCTGTAACTTTGGGGGGCCCATTCATAAAAAAGTACATATAACAATACATATAACAAGAGAAAATACATATAAAATACATATTCATAAAAATACAGGGATCACATGAGCTTTGGGCTCCCCCCACCCTCCCAGGATCGGCGCCCTTGATTGGGAACCAAATCCAGCATCACTTCTATTATTCAGTTCTTGTACAGTACATTTGACTATCTTCATTAACGAGTGTGTAGGTAAAGAAGAGAATATGCCGAAAAGGCTTCGACAACAGAGGAACAGGAGAGACAGAATACACGTTATTGAAGGAGAGTACAGGAAATCCAGAAATTCAGAGCAGAGCAAAGCAAGGAAAAGAATAAGAAATATAATGTGCAAATGCACGAAAATGAAACAAATTGGCATAAGAGCAATACACTAAAATCGTACATTCCAGTACAATATTGCTTAATAGAAATAAAAGGCAACAGTCGAATATTCTCAAGGATGACCAGGTGTTTTATGAGGGAATCAATGCGGTGCAAGGAATGCATATAAACTTTGTATGGGATGAAGACGAGGAATTGTTTGAAAAAGACACACAGAGGAATACGATTTAGCATTTCAATTTCAAATTATGAATTTGAGGAATATTATAAATATCCCAGGGATAAACTTAGTCAACATGTAAAATTTGTCCGATTGGGCATGCCTTAGGTACCATTGCAAGTGTGAACGTTTATCACTATTTCTCTATTCAGAAAAGAATAAAAATATATTCATTTTGGGGAATATTTTCCTCTGATTAATTACAACATTGTTTCGAGGATTATTCCTCAATTATATGATCGATCATAATCATTTCTCTTCCGATCGTGGCTATTATCATTGTACTGTACTGTATATCATTATTGTAGTGTAAAATACTGTATAAGAGTCTGAATACTTCCTTTCATCATTTTTCTGCTTAATAGATTTTCATCA
This sequence comes from Thermobia domestica, assembly GCF_964235325.1. Lineage (NCBI taxonomy): Eukaryota > Metazoa > Arthropoda > Insecta > Zygentoma > Lepismatidae > Thermobia > Thermobia domestica. The sequence goes on along the minus strand of NW_027656236.1, from coordinate 45,490 downwards.
TATGTTATGCTTATTTTGTGTTTTCGCCTAACATTCTAAGAACGAATGCTTATATTGTTTCATGGTATATTGACCGCACATAGTTGTAGATTGGTATGCACCGCACTTAAAATAGCCTAATGGCCCATTTTCCTATATTTCTCTCACGCTCTCTCCACACTACTTCAAATAGTAGCCGGCTATGGATCTGGTACCGTGGGAAAGAGTATTATGGTTTCTTTCAGATGAACACGATATTTTGTGGATGTGGTATTTATAGATTCGTATTCTTCAAGCTGCGTCTTGTAGGAAAGGCAACCTTTCTTTTCTTCCAGTTCCTCTCTTATCAATATGAGTCAGCTTTATTTCACGAAGCACTTGTTCTTTGAAACATTGTTTCTCAATGAGAAAGTGTCCCATGCGGCGTAAGGCGCAAGGCAAAGTGGTAATATCAAAATCACTGCCTCCTCGATCCACCTAGTGGGAGCGGATCGGAGGTGGGACTCGTGGGAGGCGGTGGACAAGATATATTACTTTAGGAATATACGTAGCTTATGCTTGTTAGATACAAAGGATGTATAGTACTAGGTGAGTTGTCTACTTGCGTTTCTCACGAGGTCTTGTTCTAGCGGATTAGGAATAAGAAGGCCGAAGATCCTCATGGGACCAAGTCACATGCTGTGTAGTGTAAAAATGATCAACCAGGTACTCATCTGTTGTATGAACATCTGTGAAATAAGCAGCATGTTCGTCTCGGAGAAATAAAGGCGCTTTTCTTTATTTTCAAGACAACAAACTATAATGTCAATCACGTCTGGACATACTGAAACTGGCATAAAAACAAGTTCTCTGTTTTAATATAAAATGTTATCAGACTTCCTATCAAATAAGACACAGCATTTCCAATCAAAATCAAGTATAGTACAAGATATAAGCTTCAAATAACATACAACATGAATCAAAGTAAATAACCTTGTGTCTTAAGAGGGCAGAAAGTTCATTGTCACAGAAAAATAATGGCAATGGTGACTTATGCTTTCAAGTTCATATAATTTCAGGCACATATCTCAACACAGGAAATATTTATTTTTTCATGATGTCTTACTCAATTTAAATCTTAAAGTAAACATCTTATTCCGACAAATCAAGCAAGTAATTTAATAAATTACTAGGAGAATGTCCGTTCTTCGCACGGAAAAAAAATAGGTTTATGAAAAAATATTTGATATATGTGCAAATTTTCTTCATTAAAACACTTCTTAATATAATTTTGATTTCCCTGGAATTACGTAAAACTTCACGCAACAGCTCCTAAATAACTTTTCGCAACGTTAAGGCTGAATCAGACCGTTTTTAGCAGCAAAGAATGGCGGATTCACCAAAATCTACGTAAATCATTAGGCAAAATTTTTAGGCGATACGCATAATCCCAAAATCTATTTTTTTAAATGTATTTTATCAGAGTTGAGACTGAGGTGAATCAATTTCTTGCACCGTAAATCACAAGATTTTCACAGTGTCAACGGAAATTGTTACTAAATCTCATATTCATCGAAATTAATTTTCCGTAAAGCACCTTTAAATGTCTTTTCTCAGTTCCCAAACTTGACCAAGTCGATCTCTCGCACAATATACTAATATTCTGCATGCCAAAATATAGCTAGTTTCAAAAGAAGTTAGGGAGAGGAAGGTGGCTCAATGGTATAGATACGCTTACCTCTGGTATGTGGAGTCCCTGGTTCGATCCCCGGCCACATAAATTTATGGTGGACAACATTGTGTCCGTGATTTTTATGAGGATACTCCCGCTTCCTCTCAATTCTCATTCCACCAATTCTTCCATCATCGTTCACTTGCCTTAATCGTCGTCTCCCTTAGCCTAAAGAGAGGAATCGTGGGACGTTAAACTGAAAAGTTTCACTTTATTTCATTCAAAAGAAATTAGCAAATTACTAATAATGCGAAATCTTTTGATTCTAACTCGTGTCCTTGGAGTTATTACTCAAATTCTGTCTTCCGTGCTCGTGGGTTTTCTCGGGGTTCTCCCGTTTCCTCCCACTTTCTTCATTCCACTATTTCACTCATCTCTCATCATCACCGTCTCCTTTAGCCTAACCGGCATAACCGTGGGACGTAAAACTTAAAGATTTCATTTTCAAATTCTGTCTTAAAGTATACAGTTTATTATATATTCACAAAATTTCAACTTTCTAGTGCCAGAAAACCTCTAACCCCATTTTCACCTTCTTACATGATTCATTTTTTAAAAAAGTTTTACCCATAAATTTATACCCTAATATCTATACAAAATTATGATTATGTACACCTATTTCGGAGATCTGGGGAACGAGAAGGAAGAGATACAGACCGTTTCCTCAGACCGAGGATCTCATTTCGTAAAACCGTGTCTAATTCAGAAGGTAGAAATGAAAAGTTTTCAAGATCAGGCACCTAATGTTTTAGGAAATCCAGAATGAAAAAAATTACATCATGTTTTTTTTTTCTTATTGTTTTTCTTAGTGATACCATTTCAAAAATCCCGTGTCATCTAGAGCCTGAGTGAATCAAGAATATTTATGAAAAAGTTCAAAGACCAACAGAAAGGCAATAAGTTTAAGCCTCAGTCTCCCCTTGAAGCTCAAATTTCGCAAAATCACTTGGTGTGAATTGAAAATGCTTAAGCAAATTGTTCAAGGTTTTATACTTAATAGGGTTAAAGATCTGGAGAACGGAAAGAAGAAAGCCCCCTTTTCCCATCTTTTTAGGAAGTCACAATTAAAAAAAAAAAAAAATCTGCAGTAGGGAAAGAAAAATATTTACTCAAAATGTAATAGTTCTACTCTCAAAATTGTACGACAAGGAAACAATCTTCCCTCCCTTACATAAAAAGTTGCATTTCGAAAATACCCGTATAGTCTACAGCCCAGGGTGCGATGAAAACAAAAGATTTTAAGGTTGTACGGTGAGTAGTTTCGGAGATTTGTCCAGGGCAAAAATCATTGAAGCTCTCCCCTCGTTCTTAGCTTTAGGAGTTACATAAAAAAAAAAAAAAAAAAAAAAAAAACTGTCTTATCTACAATATAGACTAGAAGAAGAACATTCATAAATAATTTCAAAGTTCGTCTAATAACAGAAAGATTTGTTTATAAATGACTCAGTGAATGAGCCATTGAATTTATACATATTACCTTAAATATCAGTTCTTCGCACGGGGAGAATGCGTTTCATGTTGGACATAAAAAGCGTCAAAACTGTCCCCAATCAACTTAGGGACCGCAAAAAATATGAATTTAACACTAATATCGGTCATTTTCAATTATTTTTATATGGTACCATCTTCTCTTAGAAGTACTAATAGGGACTGAAACGGCATCGAAGTGTCACTGTTGATCTCACCGACCCCGAAAACTATGGATTCGGCACTAATATCGCTCATTTTCGCTCATTTTTACACATTTCCCCCTCCCCAAATTGCACCATCAAAATGAAATTATGAAAATCATCCCAGACCTTATTTATGTTGAAAATTTGATCGAGATCAGTCTTATTGTTGAAGAGTTAATAAGTCACAACATTGTCATTTTCATTTTTATTTATACAATATAGAAAGATAGATTTGAAAGTAAAGAGATATGTTAAGTGAATAAATAAGGAAGAGTAGTTCCCTTGGCGTTGTACCCAGGAGCGTACCAAGGGCCAGGCAACCCGGGGAACTACCCGAGGCGCCACAGTCAGGGGGTGCCAAAACGAGTCTCAAAAAGCAAATTTTATGTGTTCTCTACTGATTTTTTTTTTTTTTTTTTTTTTTTTTTTGTTTATATTGTTGTAAACTAGCGTCAATTAGATAATCTTTTTCCATTCCACCATGGAAGAAGAGAGTTTCATATTAGTAGGGGACTGTATCGACAAATAGAGACATGGCATGTACAAGAGAGAGTGGAGGGGGATTTAATATTGTTTATAGCGGCCCATTTTCTTTGTAAACTTTTCCCAGGCAATGAATGTTATTGGAGTTTATATGTGCTACTCTTTTAAAGTGGTAGTGGAGGGTTAACAGGCACCACTTATTTTTGTTTTCTTAGATACGATGCCGCCGCACCTAACTGTCGGCCTTTGTTGAAAGTAGTGTCTAGGAAATGTTATTGTATCGCTATGCACAGTTCTTGCAAAATAATTCATTTCGACCCAACAACATGACCTATTTGGGTTTTCATACAGGATCAAAAAGGAAGACTAGGATACCCTGATGAAGAAATTTGCTGACCTAGAGCATTGTGATATTGAGGGTTTCCAACTTCAACAGGAACTATTGGTTTTACTCCTCCTACTACCAGGTGAAAATGAAAAAAAAAAAAAAAATCTTGAAGCAAGGTCGCCGATCCTGGAGAACGTGGGGGCCCGGGCCTTCCAATGCTTATGTGGCCCCCCATGTATTTTTTGAATATTTTTTATTGTTATATTTTTTATGAATATACAATATTTTGCATAATTTGAATTTAATTTGTCTTAAAATCCTTATATATGCCTTCTTAGACCCTTATTTGCAACCAAACACATCTTAATGCCCCCCACCCTCCCAAAGTTACAAAGAAAATGTCAGCCTTGCTTTGAAGTATTAAAATACTTAAGGAGTAACCAGCAGGCCCGTATCCAGGGGGGTTTGGGGGGACGCCCCCTCTTCTTGTCAGCGTAGCTTCAGGCGAAAGGAGATTCTCAAAATTAAAATTAATTAAAAATTATTTGAGATCTACCATGTGCCAGGAGCGCCTCGTGGGGATCGCCATGATGCCGATTGAGTTCGACATTCTTCAAGACATTGACACAGATGTTATTGTAAGGTATTTTGCAGACAATAAAGACTTGGAAAATTATATTTTAATTGTTGTGAGTGCTGAAAACAAATATATTTAAAGTTGTTTAATTTGTTGTTAATTTTCAGTAATAGTAAAGTTTAACTTTTTATTTAGTTTCTAAATTTTGTTACACTATTAATTATCACGCCTTTGGCTAAATGTTGCAAAATTAGAAAACTAATTTCAGTAAATTATTCATGGAAGCTGTTTTTATGGAAGAAAAAAACATGGACGCTCTTTCTCATAAAGTTCCATAAATTGACATTGATATGATCTACTTACTTATCAAAGTCAGAGTATTCCTAATACTTAATAAAACCTGTTATTAAGCTTTAGTCTTGTAAGAGTGTTCAGCTTTTGTACAAATTCATGAGATATGTTTTATGAATGCTATGGACTTCAACTAGTAGGACCTACTTAAAAAGGGTGGTTTATATTGCTGTGCGTAAAAGACATTCAACATATGTGAAGTGTCTTTATTGGTATTTCACGTTATTAGAATAGATTGTTACATAGTGGGATTTATGGTAGTGGGTGGTATTGAATACTACTACTGATGTTATTGATAACAAAACAATTGATTATATAGCACTAATCATGTCAGCATTAGTAGTATTCAATAAATGGTGTTCGATATTGTTTTTGTTGTTAGATATAAATAATAATAATAATAATAATAATAATAATAATAATAATAATAATAATAATAATAATAATAATAATAATAATAATAAAATAAACACAATATATATTATACCATATTCATTTTTTAAGTACTAAATATATCTACATATGTCATGTATTTGAATATTAATTTTTCTCTTTGAACAATGGGTTTAAAATATTAAAATCACTTGAATAAAATGTAAAATATATGTTAGAACTTGGAGAAAGTGACAGAAAGTCACTTTGCCCGGGTGAAAATTTTGCCTTGGTCCGCGCCTGGTTGTACCTGTCTATTCCCGGGCCAACTGACATGCCCCTTTCTGCCTAAACTTGGGCTTCAATGTCATCATGACTAACACCAATCAGCTTGCAAATTCGATACTAATATCGGTGATTTTGGATGTACTGTTTTTCTCTCCGTCCCCCTCGATGATAATGGGTAGAGAATATAACTTGAACGGCTTCGGGAGTGTTATTATTCGTCTAAGTGATACCGAAAACTATGAATTAGACACTAATATCCGGCTTCCCGGGAATTATTAACTCCCTTTATGCATAAATTTCGAGTCCTCTATAATGTCTTCAGTGGCGAAATAAAAAAGAAAGTGCTTCATGTAGAATTAGATCTAGTATCCTACCAAATTTGATAGCTCTAGGTCACGTCTTTCTCTGCGGAAAGCCGATGAGAGACAAACAGACACACATAAACGATATTTTATTGTATTAGTATAGATAGACAGAGAAAAGTAATTCATGTAGGAAGTAAAAAGCAAATAATAATAATAATAATAATAATAATAATAATAATAATAATAATATTAATAATAATAATAATAATAACAATAATAATAATAATAAAGTACCCTATGTGAGAATCAGTATTTAAATATTGTTATTAAATATTCCACGGACTAGCGGAACAAACGGTACACTCAAAACTATTTTAAAATTGAATGATACATGCATAATCACTGAAGTACGGTACCAAGTCCTAGAGTTGACTAGAAGAGTAAATTTATTGTCATGAATCAGGTGTGTAATGTTGGTTATAAAACTATAATGTGATCCTTATTATTATTATTATTATTATTATTATTATTATTATTATTATTATTATTATTATTATTATTATTAGTTTAGCATCCCATGATTATGCATTGAGGTTAAGGAAGACGTTGATGATTACAGCCCGGATTTATATGCGAAATGCATGTTTATAGTGACATGCAAGAACGTATGGAAAATGTTTTCTTCCTTCCGACGGACTTGCAAGAGTTCGTTTGAGATGCATGTAATGGTGCATGTAAGTGCATATTTTGAGTGAATTTCGATGTGTATGCATATTTTGTAAACTTTGCAGGATACTGCATATTCCTGAATTTTATTGCTGCATACTAGCATATTTGAGAGTATATCACATGAAAGTAGGCTATATTTAAAGTGAACTGACTCCGTTTGTAAACGCAGTGTGGAGAAAATGTTGTACAGAATAATAGCAGAAAGTGTTGCGTAACTGAGACAACCAAATGCTAATATCTAGCAGTAGACGCGCTAGTATTAAATGTAAATAAATTACTGTGAAAGCTCCATCGCGCTTACGTATTTTTCGCGAAGTTGCGACAAATGTTCCAGTACCTTCTCATCCAGTGAAGAGCTCGTGGCTCCAAGCTGTGCAGTATTATACAGATATCTTAAAAATCAATGAAGACAACCGTAGACTCACTAAGTCCCGATGATGCAGCCGCTATTTATGTATCTCAAAAATGTTTCTCTACAAGTGGCATTGAGAACAAAATTAAGTACATACATAACCACTTCTCGGCAATACCTGAAGTTGTCAGACAGTTGGAATCCTGTAAGAAGGCTTTGCAGCATTCACTCTCCTTGTTGGGCGAATTATCGCAGACTTTGTCCAGTGAAACAATTCATGGTCTTGCCAAAATAGCGTCAGATAAACTTTGCAAAGTATTTGGCAAAAAAAAAAAAAAAAAAATCCGGGTACAAAATAATCTGTACCATTACAAATGTACTTAATGGTGAAAACATGGAATGGGAAGAGAATGTAACACAGGAAGACTTTCATGTATTTCACATGTACGAGTGACTTCTGCTGATGTAGAAAGAAACTTTTCGATCTACAAAACGTTTCTTACTGATAAACACAAAGTTGACAGAAAAAAAAAACTGAAGGAAGATAGTTCATTGCAACAGAGATCGTTAAGATAAAATATTTTTGTAAGAACCTGATATTTTATTTTCTTAGTGTATATTTCAGTGCATATGTTAAATTTTTAAATGCATATTTTAGTGCATATTTTTATACTGTATTTTTCGTGCATGTTTGCATGAATATTTTGGGGTTTGTTTATGTATGGAAATCCAGGCTCTATTGATGATAATGATTGAATAAAGAAAGCCGAAGGAAACAGAATACCGAGAAAACTCGCGCACACAACTTGTCAGTCACTAAACTCACTTGCCAAGAGCTGAGATCGAACCTCGGACACATCAACCCACCACTGGACACAGTAAGGCCTACATGACTGAACAACTCAAAGGTCAAATTTCTTAACCTGGAAACTTTAAATTTTTACAGTGCATGGGATTTGTAATTTGGGATACCATTAAGGAGAGATTTTTAGAAAATTGATATGGAAGGAAGGAAAGGGTGCTGGCAATAATTATACTAAAATTTCCATATCTCCGAATCTCTGAAGGCAGAGAGAGACATAAAATTTGGTATATAGACTTGCCATTTAAAATAATTATACACGTGTTTCGTCGGTTTTTGGTATTTTCCCTAGAATGGAAGAAGGGGAAGGAATGGGGTTACAATTGTTATAACAAAATGAAAATATCTCAAAATCCTTTAAGGTTAGAGACATGAAATTTGGTATTTAGACTTTTCATTTACAGTTATTAAAGATGTGTTTCAGCGTTTTTAGATATTTCCCGTAGAAGGGAAGAGAAAAGCAGAAAGTGAAAAAGGTGGTAAGAAAATTGGTGGATGCTGCAATTGTTAAAATAAGATAGCCATATCTCGAAATTCCTAAAGCTTAGAGACATAATTTATTTTATTTAGACTTTTCATTTAAAATAGTTAAAGAATTGTTTCTGCATTTTCTGGATTTCCTTAGAAGGGGAAGAGAAAGGTGGGAGGAAAAAGGGATTGGTTTGCAACTGTTATAATAAGATGACCCTATCTAGAAATACCGGAAAATTTGAGACATATGAGGGATATGAAAAGTGGTATTTAAACTCCTTAATCAACGAACTTCAATATGGATACAGCACAAAATCTCAAAAAGGTGAGCATTCAGAGCACTTGACTTGACAAAATAAAAAACTTTTGAAATTAAAAAGCAGTGATAATGCCTGCTTCAGGTTTTCTGAAAAAGTTTTTTTTTTTTTTTTTTTTTTTCTAAGGCTTGTGTGTGAATTAAGTAGTGCAAACCCATAACTGTAGAATTTTTGTTCTTTGCCAGCTTTATAAATCCAGACTGCGAAGCTAACATCGCTGGAGCTGCATCACCACATTTCTACAACTCTGTTCCAGGACAAACCATTTTCAAGAAAAAATTATTGCGAGCAGGAAAAACAACAGAACCTTTTGATGATGTCTCCAATCTTTTTGAAAACAATATTTTCATGGAGTGCTCTGTTTGTGTCACCGTGTAACCTATTGCTGTGGCTATCCGAAAATCTTACATGATAAAGTATGTAATTTGATATATCATTGAAAAGATAATGACAAAAAGAAAATTTATATAGGAAAAAGTTTTGTCTCGCTGTTCTTAAACAATAAGCGAGATATCAGATATATATGCCCCTTCGACAGAAACTTATAAAACTGAGAAAGAATGGGTAGGTTATTCATTTATTTATGTTTGGAAGACTTAAGTACTCGATATATTTTTAATTTAGATTATTTGAGTTGGTCATGTCAGGACAGTTGCATGATCCTCTAATCCAACTCTCTGGAAAGTGAGACAGTGTGGTGGAAAATACTTATTCTGAGAAAGTTGATCTTATATGATTGTCTGTACACCCGCCGGTGGCTGCTCAAGGCCCACGTTCCGCCCTTCATAACCTTGGTGTTGCGTAATGACTAAAGAAATTGAATTTAATTGAAACATATTCTGGAGTAACATTTCTGGAGTAATGTTATCTACTAATGAACGTTTTCCATTAGTATTTCATTATACACCTCAGACTTAGGGGGCATAAATAAATAAATTCCTGATTAAACTAATAAATTTCATTTCAAGTAACTTAATTTTAATATATACAAAGATAATATTTGCAGTCTGGAACATAATTTGTCAACACTGATCAATTGATTTTAAATATATATAGTGGACGCTCAAGTGTACACTGGATAAAATGGGCTTCAATCCTGCTTTCACTGGATAAAAGTGCAAACTATAGTTTAGCCCCTCCCTTGATTATATGTTTATGACTGATCCAATGAACAGTGACAGTTTTATTTATCTTGTGAAAGCATTAATATTTTACAAAAAGTAACATGTATTGATTAATATAGAAGATTTTTCACGAGACCGATTCTCCGCATTGAGCGGTTGGTTTATTACCTGTCACTCAATATGTCGCGTGCCAATTTTTCCTCTCCTAAATTTGTGGTCAAGACGTGTGGTAGTTTTATTGCTCCGTGCCTTTTCCTTATTTTATTGGGGGTACAGAAATATTCTATGGATGGACAAACTCCTCTCTGCAGTCCGTGCACTGGCAACCATGTATGACTACAAAACTTGTACCTCAAAAGCCTTCGTTTGAAAAAGCCATCTGCTGTTTTAACACAGTATGTTTTGACATTTTACAACTATGATTTATGAGGGGGTAAAAATTGGGACCCCGGTATTTCGTGCGCACCACACCGGTATTTCGTGCGCACCACACCGGTTAAAATCAGCTGAAGTCACCCTGTTGCTTCGTTCTCTAGAGACCAGCACAATCTCACTTACGGATATAGTATTGGCTCAAAAAGAGCTGTTTGTCTACTGAATTATAATTTGACAACCTAATTTAACTCTTTCGCTGCCACCTTGATTTAAGTATCCCAATCAGACTTTTGCAACAAACTAGCTACCTCTAGCGAAAACCAAGCACACTACAGAAAATGACCAGGCCATACTGTGTGCCACCAGAGTATAAAAGCTCTATACATGCTAGAGGTCTGCACGGGCCGGAATTTTTATCCCGGCCCCGGCCCGGTCCGTGAATTTGTGAGGCCCGACTTGAGTCCGAAATATGTTTTAGCATTTAGGTCCGAGCCCGTCCTGAGATCTTGTGATAATCAAATGAGCCTGAAATAAGCCCGAATTACATAAATGTAATCATTAACGCAAAAATGTATTTTTATTTACAGCAATTACAAGTTTAATTTTGCAGTTGTGCTTTAAAAGTGCTCCAGAAAGAACGGTCCAATAAATGTCGCTGTACAGTGTATTTACAAAGTTAGGCCCGAGGAATATGTTGTGTGTTTAAAAATTTACTGCCCGAGCCCTGCCTGGGCCGGGAGTCACATATGCTTTTTAGGTCGGGCTTAGGCCTATGGGCTCGGACCCAGTCCGTGCATACTTATAATACCTGCGTGTGATTTTACAGAAAATATCTAGCATGAGAACTGCCTCTTGAAGCCAAATGGCGTCAATGCACACAGCAATAGGTATGAATGACGCCATATGGCGTCAAGTGGCAGCGAACGAGTTAATGCTGATCTCCTCTGGCGAAACCCATGTCCGTACCAAACCACGAGAACACATCCGATGTTGACGTCTACTCGTGCGGTATCGTACATATTCGGAAATTGTTCCAACTTCTCTGGTGGTGTGGGATATTCTTCAAACGTAGTGTAGGTTACTTCCTTTGATGGTTCTGGAACCATATCAAACTCTTTATAAGAGATACAATTAAAACTTGCCCTCAGTACCGGTCATGGGATAAAAATTTCCAACAAATCTTCAGTAAACTATTGTCAATATAAAGTCTTGCTGCCAGTAGGTGGTGTTCCAACATCATTATAAATGCATCAAAGTTTGAGAAGGAGGTCATAACATGGTGTTCTCTAATACCTGAAAGGTAGCCTGTGAAGAAGTCGCAATCTTGTTCGTTAGGACATCTGACGGATGAGATTCAATATTTCTGGGCGATAGTATGCGAAATAAATAAACCTACGATACGCTGGAGAGTCAAACTATTGCGGTTTTAATGAATCTGGGCATTATATCTTCTTTTTCGTAAAGTCAGCTTTGAGTTCGGAATAGTACGAAAAATATGCGAAAAACATTTGTCACAAAAATTAAACTATAATATTGTTTTCTCAGAAATATGCTCACCTTTCCCTCTATACTCTTTAAGTCTCGTGTTGAAATTACATTTTCTAGCACTGGTAAGAACACATTCTGCAACAAAACAACTAATCTGACTGCAAGAACAAATAGCATTTTTTAAATTCATTATCTAGAAGCAAAATCCTTATATGCAGTAATTCACTATCGGTAAAGAGGGAAGCTTCATAAAACGAGATCGTGATTCTTCTGCTAGGTTTAAATTAGCTCTATAGTAACAAGCTGTATAGTTTGTTCCTTTATATTGAAAGTGGGGAACTGGACCATTTCTAGGTGTTCCATTACTTTTTGGCAACCCTGTAGAAGGTATTGTTCGAGATAGATCTTCCGTAGAACATTCGCAATGCGCGTCATTGCTCTTGTTTTGACTTGAATGATTTTGTTTTAATTACCACTACTAGTTTGATTACTATTGTTCTGTTTATTAGGTACTTTGTAGTTACTTTATATCATTATGGCCTCATGTGATAAAGGAAATCTGTAACGTTAGCTTCAAAAGCTGTTGTTGCGAGTCATTTACCTGACCGTTCACTTCAGAATTCTGCTGAGTCGATGTTTGCTACTTCAGCAAAATGGCTTGCTATTTCCGGATGTCTGATTGTTAAGTCAGGATTATTAGCACAATTGGAAGAATCTGTGTTGCTTGAATGAAGCACCACCGAGCTCTTTTTAAAAAAATTGTTCAAGTTCTTTTTCTTCTTATAAGCAAGCGAGTTTTTTTCTTTCAGAATTGGATCACTCAATAGTTGCGCTAAAAGTATATTTTTTCCCGCATCATCACACGGAGATAATCTGGCAAAAGACCGTCAATAATAAGTTGAACCTGTTTCTGTTCAGGGGTGTCGGTGTCTGCCCTCAAAACTAAATGTTGTTTCGCGTATACACAATCTACGTTTTCAGAACTTTGCTCCCTAGAGTTCTTTTGTGATTCTATTAATTGTGGAACCATGTTATCCTTAAAAGCCTTTCTGATCTGATATTTAATCTAGTCTTCAAACATTGAATCGATTGTAAGAAAAGAAAAAAGAATCATGGTACCTCTTGTCGTTTTTGCTGTGATACCTGTGAGAGAAGAGCATGCGTACGTACAGACATTGCCGTTTTATAACCCTTTTGACATTTATGAATAATCAAGTTCGAAAGTCAAATAATAAAGATAATTCTCATCTAATACATATTTTATTTTAAGGAAAACTTCTGCATATTATTATTTATTTTTTTTATCACCTTTGTTCTTTATGAAGTTACAGTTTTTACTCATTAGTAATTTAGTGATTTTACAGTAATTAACTTAACACCTCTTTGTTGCAACATTCGTAATATTTGTAACTATGCATGTTGTTTATTCCTGTCAGTAGCTAGCAGCTCCTTGGTTACTCAATACGCCACCCAGGTTATGAATCACTGATTTCGGCATGAGTTATAATCTTTTTATTTCAAAGTGTATAATAAGAAGTAAATGAGATATTCTATTTGAAACCAAACATCTCACTCCGTAACTGTTTGTTAGATCAGAGAATACAATCAGAAAAAAAAAAAAAACATATGGCGTACGTAAAATCGTAGGTTACCTGCGTAGTTACATGTATTTTGACTTAACGTACAGCAAATGTATAACTCAAAAAGTATATTTTATACGTACATTCCGTATAAATGCTCCGATAAACATACTTTTCGTACGAAAGAAAGAACTATATATAGGGATCAGGATCTCACATACAGATGGATTTATGTAACACATAGCTGACGTATGTATACATATGTAATATGGAAGACAGATGCAGACATCCTGCAAGTGCATAATGTAACATCTAAAGGCAGTGCTTGTACAGCATATGGATAACGTATGTTACGTACTGATTACTGTAGTAAACATAAGGATTTCGGATATTTGTGCAATATACTGCTGTCCGGATAACGGATTTTTTCTCAATGTAGTAATATAATATTGAACATACTTAATACAAGGCTAAGTCAGAAGTTTTCTGGTACATGTGAAGAGGAAAGGGCAAGAGAGGCTGAATTGTACGGCTGAAGGCCGAAACAATTTGCATAAGTGAAAATAAACAAACCTGAAAACTATTTTGATAATATGCAAATGAAATGAATTATTTAAATAAATGCGGTAGAGTAAAATGAAAGCGGTAGAGCAAAATGAAAGCGGTAGAGCAAAAATGATAAACAAATTTACTGAACAAAATGAAGTTACTGTAATTTAATATAATGCAATAACACTCTAAATTTCAGGCACTATGTGGTTTTACCTCAGGTTTTTCATACCAATAATACCACTCACACAACTAACACGTATGTCAGCTGTGATCATGACGCGATGGATTTCTGCATCTCCAAACAGCTGGAAAGAAAACATATTACTGAAACTTTTGTTACAAACCTGAGAGGAACTCCTGGTGAAGAACGTAACATAATTTCCATTGGAACAGATGATTTTAATTAGCGATTTACGAAAAGCGGAAAACGATTCACTTTAAATATACAGATTTTTTAAATTTTCAGACTTAATATTTTAGGCCTTTTAGATATTTGAAATGTTCGTGCACTCTTCTTTTAATTTTAAATTCCACAGATGCAGTTTCCGGTCCCTCTCTGGTATTCCAAGTGTTCACTGGGGTTGTTGCAATTTATGGTGCTCCCCCGGAGGTCTCATCTCTTCCCATTGATGAGACGGCTGCCTAGTTGATTGAAGTTTTGTTGTCCCGAAGTTCTCGAAGAATCACTGCTACTCAGTCATCTTACCGCAACTAGCAAGTCCTTCTAGCAGTAAGAGACTTCAGCTTGGAAATGTGGTTGCGATCCCAAAATTTTAAACTTTGGTGTATACTTCTTCATTAGTGATTTTTTTTTACAACGGTAGCGAGATTCCCTTTCTAACGCGATCCAGCCAGGGGTAAAGTGGCTATATCTTGCCTAACTAACTTTCATCCCCTTTATAAATGAAAGGAAGATGACACTTTGTACGATTGCGAAACGGAATCACTAACATAAATGTCCGTGGTGTTGATCATCTGAATACAATGTTCCATGACCATTTCGTTTTAGTAGAAGTTTGCACAGTTAACATAGAAGAAAATGCTTTGTTTTCACTAAATTCTCTATATAATTATGTCATGTGGTATAGCCTTAGCACACCGGCTACCAACACTGACAATACTTGTAAAATTAAGTAACGTTAATTCGTCACTTAGTATCTTTTCAACACACAGAACATACTGACTGTTTACACAACGCAAAGCGCGCTGTTTTAAGCTTTAAACGTAGCTCGATGTGAAAAGCTTCACGCACAAGCACCGAATTACTTCTCTTCGCCCCAGTCCTTGTTTTAAAACAAACCCTGGTTGTTCACTTTTCATGGGTTCGCCTCGAAACTAGAAGAAATCTTATGGCGGGGGAGAGTCGAGGTGAAGAGGGTTACAACCACAGGTCTTTGAACGGCATATACCTAATTAAAGCACTTCACTAATTTCTCTTGCTAATTACACGCTTATGTTTGATTTCTTTCCAATTTTAACACTATCACTGTTCTCCCACAATTTCAAGCTTTTAATGGATATATGTCACACTGTATTAAATTTTGTTAATAGAACATAAAACACGAATCAACCACCTACATTTTCAACTACCTGCATGGTCCTTCCTTGTGCTAGCAGGTGGGGGGGGTTTACAAAGGTTTCCCGCCTGCATGAGTATTTGCTTTCTAGCATTAGGTTTGAAAATTTTGCTGTTTTTAGTATAAACTAAGCAGTTGATTAATTAAAACACAATGTTAAAACCAAGTATATACATATTTACAAATATAGTTAAGAGCTGAAAAGCTGTTATCTTATATATCAATGGATTCAACGGATTTAATTATTGTTGTGTCTCGTTTTCACATAGGACACCCTCTGCTAGCGACGGCCATATTTTCGCTGTTAGTAGCAATACGCTTCCTCCCCACGGAGGCTGCTGGAGATACTACCACAATTTGAAATAAGCCTTATTTTATCAAAAAGTAAGTATACTGCGATATACAAACTAACCTAAGCTACATATTACAATAACGACTGTTTCAAGAAAATTTGTACATATATAAAGAATTAGTTCTGGAAGCTTATTTACATTACAGGGGTGAAGTTATTTGAGAGTACTGGCTACTTCTCTCTCTTTTTCAAACCAACTGCCAACATAGTTCAAAATTCTAGGCACATTTTTCTTGACGGTTGACATAGTTGCTGGGTGATGCTATTACCTTACGAGATGTGAAAACTGATCAACTCGTAGAAAATTCACGTCTCATTGTTTTCTGTGTTTTCGCAAGGTATACCTACTCATTTCATCGTGTCCTCCTATTGCAGTTTTCAGCGACTATATTCTTTAGTTAATTCTTTATGCAAGATGCAGAAGCAAATACCCATAAATTCCTTATTACGGTTAGCAACGCTGCTCTACATACTTTAGTACAAGTGTTCAGCTTCCATAAGAAACAAAGAACTCTGTCTTTAAAACTTTTTTTCGACGTTCAAACACAGCTCCTACGCTGCGACTTTCTGAGCAATATTGAGGCTTCATACGTTCCAATATAATAATTATAAGCAAACTAACTATTCATTATTCCATCTATACTATAGCTATGATATAGATTAATCAATCAATCAACAATAAAATATCTAAGTCCTTCCCCTATTACATTATATATATATATATATATATATATATATATATATATATATATATATATATATATATATATATATATATATATATATATATATACAAAATTACACACAAATATAAGTTACCTAAATATAGAATTATGCTTCCCCAACTAACACTTTATTAAACTATATATATAATTAAAATATTGATATGCAAAACAGAGATATTATCATATTTGCAAATGAACCAAAAGGTTGATATACAAATATATATATATATATATATATATATATATATATATATATATATATATATATATATATATATTAATATATTGTATACTCAATACATACGCAACACACCTTTACTAATTACAGTACAAAAACAAGGTTAACAATCAAAGCTCAGTCTTCGTGTTGGACTGTCCTCCCTATTAGTTTCTTGATTTCACGTCGATACCACGTTTTATTATATCCTTAAAGGCAAAAAAATAGAATCAGTCATTGATGTTTTTACCTCCTACTGGTTGCTGGGTGATTTCAGAATATGCACTATGGACCGATACAGCAGTAATCCGAAGGAACAATGCAAGTAAGGTATATATCATGAGTGACATAAGTTTGATGCCATCAAGTTCCCGAATATTTTGTTGGGTTTATCGAGCAGGCTGTAATTGTGATTTATTATGTTGCAGCAGAACATACTTTGAGTTAGCCAGTGCAGGATATGTTTGGTTTAGTGCAGTACACAGTTCCAACTGCTCGGAGTAAAGGTTGGTATTGCTGATACGACAAGAAAAAACAAACTCGAACTGAATTATTTTCCCGTAATTGCGCCAAACACAAAGTTAGAAGTTAGTTATCTCAACCACTGATTTTGCACATTTAGAGTACCGAAAAATTCGCACTTTTCTTCGCGTGTAACAATCCGTTTCAAGAAACGATCATTACGCGAAATATGCAACAATCGTCGGCACACATCCACTTTTCTATGAACATGAGCTAAAGCCAGCCCATGTGGTCACTCCTGATGGTTTTCTCGAGTTATTGAAGGTGATGCACTATAGTGAACTCGAACTTGCCAAGTACCTTCAGAATCGTTGTGTGCTGGTAAATGGATTTTCCTCAATGGAATGTCTTATGACCTCAGAATCTGTTACCCTGTGACGGCTGGACCTTGACTAATCTTCAACATTTTGGAAGTTGCACGAAATACTGGAACCAACGAATTGCTGCAGTGTAGCTTACTACATCTTCTCCTTTCGCATGACAAATGTTTTGAGTTGCTGTCGCAGTGTCGTACCAGAGTTCGAACTTACACAATAACAATTCATGTATCAGACGTTTACCTCTCTTCACCATTGTTCCTAAAAGCTAAATGAATATACTTTTAGGAATGACGATCTCCGTGTTAAATAGTTTGCTTCCCACTAATTCTTCCGGAAGTTTGACATTGTTTGACGACAAACACTGTCGGCTGCGATTTGAGAAGTCGAAATATTGCAAGATTTATCAATGACCCTTGCATTTCCATGGCATTTTATACAAGGGTCATCCAAAAAATAAAGACCGTTTAGTTATACAAAATGAAAAGCACAATAGTTATTTGAGAAAAATTCTGTTAAATACCTGAAGCTTTCTTCGCTTCTCTACATACTCATCACCCTCATTTAAGCATTTGTCGTATCTGCTTATGACCTTCAGAATTCTCATGTTATACTGTTCTGCTGCCAATTCATTAGTCCAAGTGGTCACTGCTTTTCTTGCTCGGATTGTGACTGATGACGAGATCTGGTTGTCCGACATCATCTCTGAGAGCAAGTGTCAATGACTTGAGTGGTATCATTCTTCATTGCCCCCAAAATGAGAAAATTCAAAGACTCTCTCAGCATGAAATGTCATAGTAATCGTCTTTCGAGATCCTAAAGGTAAATTTCTTGTCAAAATACACTACGGTATTGCAGACCTTATTGTAAGAGCTTAAAAAAATTACAACAAGTCATCCAAAACAGGGGGGCGAATAATGCTTTCTGGAGGAATTGTGCGTTATTAGATTTGGAGAAGGCAGTCACCACCTGACTTAATAAATTGTATGCAGAAGAGTGTAACACGGGAATTCTTAATCTCCTGAATAGGTACAAAAAATGTTTAAAAGAAGATGGATTTATAGAAGTGAAAGAATCTTCACATATGTAACAGAACCATTTTTTCAATAAATATTGTCTTTCTCATTTTGTATAACTAAACGATCTTTATTTTCAGGATGACCTTCGTATGTGGATTTTGTATATAGTGATATCCTAATTACATTTAAAAGGGAGGGTTTGCAAAAGAGTTACACAAAAGCATGGTCTTAGTCTCCTGGTTGTTAGGGGTAGGTAAGGAAAAGTTGAGTATTTACCTCCTGGAGGGTTTGGAAACAGGAATGCTTCATTGATAAACTGATTACTTCAACCGCGTGGCTTCTTTAAAGAATAAACTAAGTTTTCAGGTGGTTTACATAATATAATTGTTGAACACTAGAAATCGAATAAAGATATGACTCATTCTGGTAGGAATGAAGAAATGAATGTACGATAGTAGAATATGTAGAAATCGAGGATAATTCAAGAGGTATTTGAACTGGAACTGAAGAATATAATACTTCAGTTGAGAAGAGTGTAGAGTTTGAGAGCACAAATTTTCTTTGATACAGCTGTAAAAAGTAGAAAATACCATGATAATGAGGAACGAGACGAGAATCTAACAAAGGAACAAGAGGTCTAGAGACCGTAGAGAAAATAACAATATGACGTTTGCGTTATAATATATGGTTCAAGCAGTACGAAATGCATTAGAGAAGGTATAAGAAACTGTAACATTGACCACAAAAGTCAAATAATTGAAAAATATGGACCTTAAGAAGTCAAAGCAACAAGAGGAAACCGGTCGTAGCACTGTCATTTGATGTCAAAACCTTTCAACACTGCAAAGGAATATTGTAAGATATTGAACACTTCCACAGCAAGTTAGATTGAAGCAGTGAATGAGAAGTGAAAGCTATCCAAGACAGAAAAAAACACTGAAGTTTCTACCAAAAGATGTGCTGTTAGTAGATTTTCCATACAAAGTTGTTCCGAGAGTATTCCGTGTTATTTTGTTCATTCTAAAGTATAATAAAATACCACAACTTCTAATTTATCCTAAACTAGTACTTCAATCAAGGGGACTGTGTCGAACCTGAATCCGTAATTGTAGGCAACCACACTAAAAAATTTTAACTTACCCGGAAGTCAAAACCCAAAGGAAGTTCAGGAAGAGAACACTAGTAATGAAGACTTTTGAAGCATAATATTATAGTTAATTATGTAAACAAATATTCAACGTTTCAAATGTTGTGCTTTGTTTCAAACTATGGTCAATAAATTGGACAAGTTAAAATTACAGTAGTGCAAATCGTTTCATGCCACTATTTTTCTGATAAGTCAAACAGCAATACTTTTTATCATTAGAAATTTTACAGTCACCTCTTAAAATCGACCGTCTTTCAGAAGTAAGCTCTGATATATTGCACATTTTCTACTAAGAGATTGACTTACATGGATCTGGTTTCTGTGTTGTCATTTTATGACAAACTAAGTGTAACTTTTACCTGCCTAGTTATTCGTCTATTTTTTTTTTTTTTTTTCACGAATTTTATGATTAATCTTGCGAGTTGTATCTGGATAGTAAATCATACCCATTTGGATAGCAAATCTTCTCCTGAATCCCATTATTTCGGAAAAGACAGAAACTGATTGAACAGTTCGTTGTTCTGTATCGGTATACTTCGAGAAAAGCAAGTGACGAAAATTTGTGCCATAAATGGATGTTGGGGGTTGAATTTAAGATCTCTTCTTCACAAGATGAATGTAATACTACAAACCCGACGGATGTTTCTCAATAGCGTATATTGGTTTGACGGCTTGGGCTGGCACTGACCTGAAAACACATTGTTATCGTTGATAGTTGTAGGGTAATAATAATAATAATAATAATAATAATAATAATAATAATAATAATAATAATAATAATAAGTATTCATAACAATGAAGAAATAGTGGTTGAAACTGTTTTTCTCAACTTTAATTTTCCGACCATTATTATTATTATTATTATTATTATTATTATTATTATTATTATTATTATTATTATTATTATTATTATTATTATTATAGTTTAACTTCCCACTCTACACCGAAGCAAAGGATGTGGTGATGAAATTGCTGATAATGGTGAGCTGGTAAAAGTGGAAGGAAAGTGGATAAATCCGAGAAATCCCACATCCATTACGAAGCTCACTTAGTGGCAGTAGGTATTAAACTAGGAACCCCACGCACCAGATGTGAGCACTCTATTATTCAGACCATCGGCCCACTCAGACCATTAATCTTTATTCCTATAACCGAATTCCTATCATACATCTATGCAGTTAATTTGTTGTTGTTTGTAATGATATCATGTTATTTTTACTGACGTGACTTCTTTCGAGAGCCGCCTCTATTAACGACGTTGCTCATGCAAGAATGTCCTCATGCTGAAACAAATCGGCAGTTTTTCGTTTATCATTTTGTAACATTAAAAGAATCTTTTCCGATTTTGGGTGGCATTCTATCAAGGAACTGTAAAATTTACGTTCCAGTTTGCGGGAATCGATATTATATACTGATTTTGCGAATAACGTCAGTAATGTAAATTTTGCGTTTGACAGAGTCATTTATTCTCCGTAACTGTTATCACAGACTCATCACCACAATTCTTGAAAAGTTATCCCTCCTGGCTATATTGTTGGCCTATGTTTATTTGGTTAGGTATGATATTCAATTTCCAGTGAACGATCATGTTGTTCGCATCTCGCGTTAAGCTGTAGACCACGTCTCATATATAAATAGACTCGCTGCTGAAGGGCAAGGGCGTTGTTAAAGAGGGGTAACGGGGATCCCCCAAAGTTACCAATTTCCTAACAAGTTAGCAGAGTAAAATACCTAGTTGGCAATTTGAAGAATGCCGTTTTGTTCAATTGACTTATTTGGTTTAACATTTTCTTAGGTGCCCAGTTACTGTAAATTATTATCAGTACTTTTATAGACTTAGTATAAATTTTATGTAGTTTCCTATCTTGAAGTAAATTAATATATTCCTTTTCCCTCATCGAACAACACACCCAGAAATGTGATACCATTCCCGAAACACACTTTTGTTCAGCTCTCCCTACTTGAAAAGCCCTGTAAAGAGAAAGTCTTACTGCAAAGCAGAACTGATATAAGCTGTTGTTGTCCTCTGTATTAATATGATCACCCTTTGTTTCAAAGCGAAAGGCCTATTCACACGGTTTCACAATATATTCACTCTAGCATCAAAATCTACTTCCCTTTGACAGTTTTATATTTGAAAAACCTGTTAAATTTATCAATTTTACATACTGTACATAGTAAAAGAACAGTCATTAACTTGTTCTTGTTTTATTAACATCAATTCTTATTAATCTCCACAATCTTCCTGTTGTCTTGTACACGCTCTTGTATCAAATGCTTTTGCGTCCAATGCTCTACCTGTCACCGAAACGACTCTTCTGTCTGTGTTTGTTTAAATTTCGCACGCCACCTCTGCACATTTCGCACATAAAACGTACATATACTGATGTTAAATAAGGCATAATCAATGAATGCTTTATTTTATTTTAAAAATCAAGATTTAGAAAGTGTTCTATTGTTGAAAATACTTCAGGAAAATGTTCTTTATTTTATTTCGGTTCCATGCTAGTTTAGAGAAGTCTTTTTGCTTTCTCCAAAGAACGTTAAACCGGAAAGGTCATATCAAGATAGTAGACCTACATACAGGGAATTCTAGAAAATGTAACATAATTTATTTTTAATCAAAAAAATGAAATGAAATCTTTAAGTTTAACGTCCCACGGTTATGCCGGTTAGGCTAAAGGAGACGGTGATAATGAGAAATGAGTGAAATGGTGGAATGAAGAAAGTGGGAGGAAACGGGAGAACCCCGAGAAAACCCACGAGCACGGTGTTTGTCCACCACAAAGTCCACACGGCGCGAGCTTGGATCGAACCAGGGACCCCAAGCACCGGAGGTGAACGCTCTACCACGGAGCCACCGCGCCCCCTATTTTTAATCAATATTAGACATAGATGTAATTAGTATTTCAACAGAAAATTAGTTCGTGCTCAATGTCACCCGTACGAAGTTGTTATTCTTATAAATAATATTTTACGTAATATTTTAATGTTGAAAGTAGGAACAAATTTTGTTGTTCTCTGAAACAACTCTATTCTTAATATCTTCTTTTATAGGATCGATTTTCCAAGCAGTATCCATTATTTGTTACAATCTTGTGACGTATCCGCTGTGACAGAACACTGCACCACATCGTTCTTAATATAATCTCCCCACTTCTTCTTTGGCCGGCCCTGGGCTTGCTTTCTATTCACTTCTATCCAGTCGGTGAGCTACGTATTTCAAAGGTTTTCTTAAATGCTTAAACCTCAATTTTTCTACAACCGGTATCGTCTATACTGTTCCCTGATCACTTCGTTCTTAATTTTGTCCTTCTACACCACTATGCACATCCATCGCAGAATTTCATCTCCGCAATATGCAAGTTCTGTTTATCTGTCTTCTTTGTCATCTAACATTCCGCTTCTTGTAATAAGGCAAGCCTCACTACTGTTTTTTTCTCTATTTCAGCATTTTTCTAAAGTATTATTTACCTTAATATGAAAGTGTTTAATGAATAAATCATTATTCCAACTTGACTTAGCATCATATGGCAATTTTTTGTTTCGAATCAACGTACTAAATACTCTGGCTTACAAAACAAAAAAATAATAAGTGCAAATCTACCACATATTAAGATTGTGGTTACCTAGTATCTATGTAAGTGCATAAACGACAGTCGAATGTACACAAGCTGTTATTCGAAAAATAAAAAACATGTACTTTTCTCTCGTTTTTAGATTACCAAACTATGATACGCATAAGTTTTGCAAGGCTTATAACGGCCATGTCCGTCCGTTCGTCCATCTGGACTGATATCAGAGCAAAAACCATATAAGAAGCGATGTTTTACAATTGATTCAACGCCCTAAGCGCAACTTCCAACTTCCGTGCTAGCCTCCGTTTACGGGAAGTGGTAGAAATCAATCATTTCCGGTTTTATGTTGATTACAATTGAACAAAACCAGTATCAGATAGCGAGAAGCGTTTTTTTGCAATCGACTCAGAGCCTCAAGAGAACATACTTTCACCACCGTCAATACTCTACTAAACCGCAAGTGTTTGAAATTTGCTAGTACTCTGGTTTGAATGTTGATTTCCATAGAGTGGGAACGGTATGGGATATCGAGAAGTGTTTTTATGCAATCTGTTGAGTGTCTCAAGAATAGGTTCCGTTTCTTCTGTTAAGTCACTTTTCAAACCGGAAGTAGTAGAAATCAACTATTTCTACTTTCAACGATAGCAATAAGCGATTTTTCGGAATTTACCATCTCAAGAATAGGTTCCGTTTCTTCTGTTAAGTCATTTTTCAAACCGGAAGTAGTAGAAATAAACTATTTCTACTTTCAACGATAGCAATAAGCGATTTTTCGCAATCTACCGTCTCAAGTGAACATATCATTATCACCAGCAACTTCACCAAAGTCGGAGCAAAGATGGTAAAAAAAAATAAAAATTTAAAAAAAAATATATCGAAAAATGGTTTCTTGTTACCCTGTATCCAACCGGAAATAGTAGAAATCAACCATTTCAGGTTTCAACATTGATCGTTACAGAAGAAGAAAAAGGTAATAAATAAATTTCGTCAAGCTGTTTTTTCCAATCAACTCAACGTCTGAAGAGAACGTAGATCTACTGAAACTACTCGCAATACCCTACCGAAAGTAAAAATGGTTGAAATTCACTATTAATTATTGTTTTAATATTGAATTCCATAGGGCAAAAACGATAAGGAATTTTGAGAAGCTGTTTTTGTAATCTGTTCAGTGACCAACAATAGGTTCCGGTAATGCTATTTTCAAACTGAAAATGGTAGAAATAACAGATTTTGGTCTCAATATTTATTGGCATTAAAATTAAAGCCATAATTGAATTTTTGCAATGAACTTAGCGTTTAAAAACAATATACCATTACCTTATAATATTCTTATCACAACTGAAGTGGTTAAAATTTAATAAGCAGTGCCTACAATCGATTCAGAGTTCCAAAAATGGATTTCATCTCCTCCCTTAAGCCTCTATTCAAAATCAAAGAGGTAGAAATCAACCATTTCCGGTTTCAACGTTCATGGTCATAGAGCAAAAATGGTAATTCATAGCGACTATCGGTTCTTTGCAATCGATTCAGCATCTCATGGAAGCATCATGTCACAACCAGCAATACTCTACCAAAAGTGGAGGTGGTTAAAATTTACTAATACTTCTGATGTCAATACTTATTTACATAGACTAAACATTGTAAGGGATAGCAAGTACTGAATTCTGACACAGATTCAGTCTTAAGAATGAGTTTTATCATGACTTTTATCTATCTGTTCAAAGGGGAGGTGACGAAAATCTACGATTTATAATTACAACACTGATCACATAATGACTAAAACGGAAACAAGCAGCTTTTCCTCTGTATATATATATATATATATATATATATATATATATATATATATATATATATATATATATATATATATATATATATATATATAGATAGATAGATAGATAGATAGATAGATAGATAGATAGAGAGAGACAGAGAGACAGAGAGAGAGAGAGAGAGAAAGAAAGATTGATTCAGTTCCACAAAAATGTTTCATCTTCAATCTTATTCCCCTATTGCAACAGTAGCTGTAGATGTATTACTTCAAGTTTGAGTATGAATTTGTATAGGTAGGGAATTTACTGTAGTTTCATTCTGTGAAATGAAACTAACTTGTTAAATGGTTAATATTGTCATCTTTGTCGCGGGAGGACAGATTCAATTCCTTGTTTAGGCTACGTGGATTTCAGATTTCATATTATCTTTCATAATGTGTGTGGAGGCAAAGAAACGTTAAATTAAAACCAAGCGAAATCCAACAATTTAATGGAGCTTCTTGAAGGGCTCCTTTGAACTTACTTTGTTAATCAAATTCATATCTATTTTCCTGTGTTGTAGTAAAATGAAATTATATTTCCTTTCTTTTTCTTTTCGTTTTTCTTTCTTTCTTTCTTTTTTCTTTTTCTTTTTCTTTTTCTTTTTTTTTTTGCATTCTGTCAGGCATGTATTTAACTTAAAATACCTCGAAAAAGGAAATCGTTCAAGTATGTATGTGTGTGTGCATTTAATTCGGTTGTTTGCATGTTCTATAATACTTATTGTCTAAATATTTATTCCATTGTACTTTTTTTTTCTTTGAAGACAATGTATATGATTTGCTATCAAAGTCATAACCTTAGACTGACTCAGAAATGAAAAGTAAATGATTCCGTTTTCTTTATTAGTTGTGTAACTGGTACGCACAAGATGTTCCGAAATGGATTTATACGTGTTTTGCATGCTTGTTAGCTCTTAAATACATCGAAACACGAAAGAAATAACATTCTGCTTTTTATCAAATCGTTCTTACAAGCAATCTTGAATAAGAATATTTTCAGAATCAATGAAACCACACCATAAATATTCTTTCTATATGTACTTTTGTACGCAGATAATTCATTGAGTTTTGTGTTTTTCGCTTAAATAATTTTTCCTTCTCTCCTTTAAGAAGTTTATGTTCAAACAATTTAAAATTCAAGAACAATTTTCAAAACCAACCTTTTTTCGCCTTTTTAAGTAACGCACCTGGTCTTCTTAAAAATAATGTGGTCTTTGGATTAAAAATGTAGTTGCTTATATTTGGTTCAAAACTCTAATCCTCTGGAAAGATGTCTCTTGAAACTGCGAAACTTCCTGAGAACTACTTTCAAAATGGTGCATATCTGACCTTTGCTTCCTTTATAATGCCTAATTGTGGATTGAACCGAGTCTTTGCAGTAGTATTTTAAGAAGAGTACAATAATAATAATAATAATAATAATAATAATAATAATAATAATAGTAATAATAATAATAATAATAATAATAATAATAATAATAATAATAATAATAATAATAATAATAATAATAATAATAATAATAGTAATAATAATAATAATAATAATAATATCACAAGGGTCATTCAAATCAGAAAGCACCATCCCGTCAACTCATTTCGTTACTGATGGCATGGGTCAAAAGCCACATGCAACGAGGCGGACAGGTCCATTAGTGGGCAAATCACAAAATGTAACTTTCTGCCCCATGAAGATTGATATAGTGTAGAATTGAGATGGTGACAGTTCGGAACGATCAACACGGAGAACTGTGCAAAAGACTGGCATCAGCCCTATCCCCATCTCCAGATTTTTTTTTTCACACGAGCAATATCATCCTGACAAGATACATTTGGTACAACAGTTATATGCGAATGACACAGATAGAAGAACAGAGCTCTGTAAATATTTCCAGTAGACACCAATATAGCATCCTAGTCAAGAGGCTGACATTCTATTGAGCGATGATGATACCTTCCGTCTGAATGGTACAGTCAACAGACACAACACTGTGTACTAGTCTATTGGTACTAGTCCTACATAGGTGTGGAAGCTCACCATTTTATTAGTAAGGCCCGGATTTTTATGTTTTTACATATTTTTTCCTTTGTATGTACGCTGGTGAAAATATGAAATGTTCACAAATTACGAAGTAAGGAGCCATATAAACCAAAATCACGTTACATATTTTTACATATTTTGAAGTCTGTTACATATTTTCCGTCTACTGTACATATTTTTACATAAATTCAGTTTCCTTGCTCTTTTTCGCTATTTTTTTAAATAATACGCAAATAAAAATAGGCCTATATATGGAACAATAACTCAAAAAATACTTTATTTAATTATCTGTATTTTTTCTCTCACTTTGTACAACCGATTTGCATTGCGGGAAAGCGCGAAAGCTTGGTTAAAACAAATCGTACACTCTACAATATGCAAAAAAAAAACAAAAAAAAACGTCGTCAGTTATCGCTTCCAATCCTGAAAAAAGATATGTTTTTTATATATAAAGAAAGACAACAATATAAGGATTTTTGTGCTTATCGCCTTTGCAAGCAGACGCCACTCGGATGTGTGCTGACGAAACAAACTAAAACGCACACAGTTGGCAGGCTTTCTCACTTTTTTTGTATGTGCAACCTCTACGGGTGGAGGTGGGGGTGGCGGTGAGAGGGAGGTGACTGGAGCGGCTAGGCTTTATCACTTGTTTCTTAAATCGAATAAAAAATTGCTTTTGTATGACTCGATGGCTACTCAGCCACTTCTTCCTTCAAACAAAGGGGAAAAGGATTCAGTTTCGCGAAAGGTTTGTTAGTGTGCACGCTTGTGACCGAGTCAGTTTCTTGTTTTCAATAATGGCTTCCTCTTTAGCGTCAAAATTGAAATCGTGGATAGCTATGAATGACACTTATACCACAGACGGTAAAATTGTTTTTTGTCAAGTATGCAATAAGAAAGTAGGCTGTTCAATGAAAACAGCTATTCAATTGGATCAGCACATGAAAACAGCTATTCACATGAAAAACAAGGTGTTACAGGTATTACAGGCAAAAACTTTTAACCCAAAGAAAACCAGCATCTGAAAACAGCAGTGAATTTTACAAAGACCTTGCCAATGCGTTCACAGCAGCAGACATACCGTGGCACAAATTACAAGTCCCACAGTTCGCGTCCTTTGTGGAAAAATATTACAAGAGACACATTCCTGACGAATCTACTATCCGCAAGAATTATTTGGATGCGTGCTATGAAAATACTATCAAACACATTCGAGCTGAAATTGGTAATTCGCTTATATGGTTTGCGGTGGATGAAACTACAGATGTATTAGGACGTATCGTTGCCAATCTAGTAGTAGGAAAGCTTGACTCTGATTCTCCATCACGACCATTTCTGATCTGTTCAAAAGTTTTGGACAAAACAAACCATTCCACAGTTGCACGTTTCGTAAATGATGGACTGAGAGTGTTGTGGTCAGAAAGTGTTCCTGCAGAAAAAGTGCTTCTGATGTGTTCTGACGCTGCGGCGTACATGTTAAAAGTTGCCGATGCGCTTAAAGTGTTCTACCCATACCTCATTCATATGTGCTATTTGGTCCATGCATTATATCGTGTAGCAGAAGAAGTGCGGATCAACTTCCCTGAAGTCAATGAGCTTGTGTCCTCTACTAAGAAAGTTTTTGTGAAAGCCCCTGGTCGTGTGCAGTGCTACAACAATATGCTACCAAATGTGTCGCTACCACCGCAGTCTGTACTGACACGGTAGGGCACCTGGATACATGCTGTTTACTTCTACAATGAAAATTTTGATGCTGTAAAATCAGTTGTCACCACATTTCCTGTAGAGTCCAGTGCAGCAGTGCGTGATTCTCAAAGTGCGTTCAAAAGTCCTGTTGTTCAATGTTCACTAGTGTACATTGCAAGTAATTTTGGGTGGATTGCAAACGTTATAAAGAAACTAGAAACTTTAGGACTTATTTTGAAAGAAGCGATGACAACAATGGATGATGTGGAGAAGAAACTCGACATTGTGCAGGGAAAAACAGGTGCGAAAATTGCCCGGAAGTTCCAGTCAGTTTTGAAGAGGAATCCAGGATACCTAACAATGAGAACTGCATGCAGGATATTGGATGGAGAAGAAACGGAGGCCCCTGAGGAAATCAGCCCTGGAAAATGTCATTTGTTGAAGTTCGCGCCTGTCACTTCCTGCGACGTGGAGAGGTCTTTCTCAGCCTACGAAAGGATCCTGACTGACCAAAGACTCTCTTTAACTCCTGAACACCTGGAAAAGTATGTAGTGGTTCATTGTGCATCAGCAAAGTAAGCTCTTTTTTCTAAGATTTTTTTCATCATATACAATAATGTGGTTTTCATTTTTCTGTGAGAGAATTTCATTTGTTACTAGTGAAAGCTTGAAGTATCTGTGGCAAGTTAGTGAATTTTTCGAATACCATCATATAAAATACTTAGTGGTTCATGGTGCGCTCCGAAAGTAAGCGCTCGTTATTTCAAATAATATTTTTTTGTAATTCGATATTCAATAATGTGATTTTCATTTCCCTACTAGACAATTTCATTCTTTTTTGTTTTAATTTGAACGCATTAGTGACACGAAGTGTTTGAATACGCAGTTCATTATATAAAATATTTAGTGGTTTATTTTTCGTCTGGAAAGTAAGCACTTTTTGTTTTGAAGAATTTTTTCTATTTTAATATACAATAATGTGCTTTTAATAATGTGTTTACAAAGTCTATTTGTTCCTTGTTAAAGCATGAACGTATCTATCGAAAGTTAGTAGTTTTCAAACGCGCAGTTAAAAATTTGAAAGTTCCAAAGTTAAGCGTTCTTTCTCTTAAATATTTTTTCTCTTCTGATATTCAATAATGCGATTTTCATTTTTCCACAAGACAATTTTATTTGTTCTTAGTGAAAATTTGAACGTATCAGTGACAAGTTAGTGACAAAGTTTTTCCATTACGTAAAATTATTTAGTGGTTCATTGTTCGTCTCAAAAATAAGTGCCTTTCGTTTAAATAAATATTTTGTTATATTTATATGTTCAATAATGTGATTTTTTACTTTCTTGATACGTATGTTCATTTGTTTCTCCTGAAAATTTATACGTATCTGTAAGAAGTTATTTACACTTATTAATCTTTTATTACATAAATATGTTACAGTATATTTATTAGCTAAGAAAATAGCACAGACACAACATAAACACGAAAAAATATTTTTACATATTTTCATATTTTTAACATATTTCTTACATATTTCATTGATTTTTGTTACATATTTATGTACATATTTCGGTACTTTGCACTACATAATAATCCGGGCCTTATTTATTAGACATCGTTGTTCTATCCGGCAAGTTAACAAAATACCAATTATCTGGAGATTACAGCCGTATCTGAAAATGAAATGAAATCCTTAAGTTTAACGTCCCACGGTTATGCCAAAGGAGACGGTGATAATGAGAAATCAATGAAATGAAGAAAGTTGGAGGAAACGGGAGAACCCCGAGAAAACCCACGAGCACGGTATTTGTCCACCACAAAGTCCACACGGCGCGAGCTGAGATCGAACCAGGGACCCCAAGCATCGGAGATGAACGCTTTACCACTGAGCCACCGCGCCCTCCTGCAGCCGTATCTGAATGGCGTGCCCTTGGCATGGAGGTGTTATTATATTTTCAGCACGATAGAGTACTGCCATGTTATGGCCGTACAGTACGATAGTGGCTAAACGAAGTGCTTCCTTGTTAATGGATTGGTCACAGAGGTTCTGTGAAATGACCAGCCAGGTCAATTGACCTAACGTCACCAGACCAGACGTAGGGATATCTAAAGTCAGCTGGGTATCGAACCATTTTTAGAATCCTAAATCGCCTGAAGAAGAATATCGGGTACGTAAGTAGAGAAATAACACCTGAAACACTACATCGTGTGTTTGATAGTGTACAACAACATATAAACATGTGCTACCAGCAGGAGGGTAAACATTTCGAACACTGTTGCAGGAGTGCCTGGGAATGTTGAGTCTGGAAGTGTGTACTATGCGTACATGAAGTACGTTAATTTATTCTTAGTAACGTGTACAGTATATCTAGTAAACTTTGTAAGCAACAGTATCAGATGTAGTTTAACTGCATTATATATTTCGCATCTTAAATAATTTTCACAACCAACTTTCAACTCATTGTGAATTTCATTCCCTCTACCCTGCCTCCGCCTTTACCCAACAATACTACTGATTACATCCGAGATTTGTAGTATATTTCTTTTTCCTACGACATATTCTTTTGCTTCTTTATGTTTAATTATTGTGTAAACTAATGTCTTTATTGCAATAATATTTTGGCCATGTTGCTTATTAAATTACCAGTGCAGAACCAAAACTGCTGTTCCGATTTGAGAAAAATCCAACCCGTTATATTGAAAACTTACCATTTCCAGCGACTTTGCTCTATTCAAGCTTTTTTTGTATCTGTTTTTATAACAAAGTTAGCCTATCTCATGGGACGTTTGTTACATCCTGCCAATTGCTATGAAACAAACACATTTTCAGACATAATCTTTATTAACACAGTAAGAGTACAGGAAGTGACCAATAGTATATGATTGCCGATATTATATCAGTTTTGTTGAGTAAATATGGCCCAAAGTTGCCATCATGGGCGGAAAAAGAAAGTGAAAAAACAAACAAATATATAGAGAGTACTGTGGAGTTAATGACATCAAATATCAATTGTCATGAATAGAGAGATATTTTTTAACAAATCAGTAAGGTATATGACTACTTCGGAGACTAATACATGTTGCACACCTCTTTACCGTGCTGTCTACGAGAGAGTTCATGAGTTATATTATCACCAAGGTTGTATGACTTTTTACAGAGATAAAGGCGAAAAAAACATGATATGGGATACTCAGAATTTGTGTACAGAATGCCCCAAAAGTAATGGCGAAAACTGAAACTACAGATTCCTGGTACGAAGTAAGAAATAAAGTTTATACGACTTAAAGTCCGGAAATGAACAGGGGCGTCGCTAGACAGCTTCAAATGTTGGGGAAAGAACTTCACACTTAGGGAAACGAACTTGCAGATTTACAAAACTGCATTGAAGATGCATGTGAACAGTTACGCAATATACCGAAAGTGATGAAATGTATTCGAAACTCAAGATGAGCACGATGCATAGATGTGAGACGACACCACACTTTGAACATCTTTTGTAGGTACTTTATTGTTAGCACGTATGACCTAGTAGTTTACAGTCTACTCTGTGTAAAATACTACGTTACAAATACAGTACGTCGTTGGGGATTCTACCTGTTATTTCATTAAATGACACAACTAGTTACATTTGTTCTTATTTGCACCCTCTCTCTGCAAATTTCTATCTGGCATACCACTTTCCATTGCCCCCTGAGATCATCCAACCATTCTAAGTGATCTTTGATTTGACCTCCATTGTACATGTGCGTGCAATCGTGCCATGGATAGCAACTTTTCTCTGTATGGTTTCCATCTTTACTGCACCGTTTTATTACCTCTGCCGTACAGATATTCCTAAATAAAGTGTGGAGAGTATCTGTCGCAGTTTGTACATTCGTTTAACATGTTAAGCTGATATGATTTTTATGTCTTTCTGAATCTCGTTCCTAGCTCCTATCATTATTCTCCTGGCAGGTGTGAAATTTCTTTCCCTTCACATTTGAAGCTGTTTAGCTCCGGCCCTGTCCATTTCCGGACTGTGTGCCGCATAAATATTTTTCTTGTTTCGGTGCCAGGAATCCGTGTTTCATTTTTCGCCATTACTTTTGGGACACCCTATATACCAAACACATATCATTTCACGTTGTACATAGAATAATGTTAACTGGAAACTGAAATATTTTCATTAAAAATAACAACATATTAAATACAAAAATGTATACAATTCCCGTAGGAGCTCATGTGATTCGGATCCCACATTAATATGTACGTCCATGTCTCATATGGCCTCGGTGCCAAAATGGGGGCTAAACTCAAATCCAACTAAGTACGAGGGCGAGTCAAAAATTATCTACACTTTATCATAACTTTTCTTACATTGCGCACTTTGTCTTCTGTCCTCGCATATTTTATTGTTATACTATTGTGGTAATGCTGTGAAAGTGTGATCTTAATTCCTCCATTTTTCTTCCTTCAGTTGCAGATATACCATGGCTGCTCCATTAGAAGTTTCCACGAAAGAGGAACAACGAGCAGTGATTCGATTCCTCTGCAAAGGGTCAGACATTCATCGCAGACTATCATCGTAATATGGGAGAAGTGCACTATCACGTAATACTGTGTTTTTGTGGCTCGAGAAGTTTAAAAGTGGTCGAAAAAGTGTAACGCATGAAGAGGAAGCAAGACGGCAATCAACCTTCACTACAGATGACAACATTCAGCAAGCTCGAGAGATGGTTCTGGCGAATAGGCGAATCACTATCGACCTAACTCCATCTGACTTTCACTTGTTTGGGCCACTGAAGGATGCTTTGCGTGGTCGCCGATTAGCCTCAGACTTAGACGTGCAAATTGCGGTGCAAAAGTAGCTTCACGACCAACCGAAAACCTTTTATTTGGAAGGAATATGTAAGCTCGTTTTCCCTTAGGCCAAATACATTGATAAGGAGGGAGATTACGTAGAAAAATGATGTGCATAGTATAACCCTAGCTTCATGTAAATAAACTGTAGAATGAAAAGTGTAGATAATTTTTGACTTGCCCTCCTATATTAAACAAATCTTAGCTTCCCTTTAATTGTAATTGAATAAAGACTTCGTATCTCTTTTGTGTATTCTAAGAAATCCTGCAGGACATACCGAAATTCACAATCACCCTAAGTTCTTCTTAGCTCAGAGTACATCCTGTTCTTGAAATCAGTATATCAAGATTGTTCGAAACTGCGATATGATCCAGATGAAAGAATAAGATGCTGAAACCATATTATTTCCCTAACATAAGTTTAGAGTATTGAAGAAAATGATTCCTTGTAGTAAAGTAGTCAATAAAACACAAACTCTCGCATTTTCTGTCTGGATACAATATTGATTTG
Source organism: Thermobia domestica (assembly GCF_964235325.1). Classification (NCBI taxonomy): domain Eukaryota; kingdom Metazoa; phylum Arthropoda; class Insecta; order Zygentoma; family Lepismatidae; genus Thermobia; species Thermobia domestica. Next base: position 11,232 of record NW_027656236.1, on the reverse strand, counting down.
CATCAATATTGTATGACAAATCAGTTCCTCTAATTTTCACAAAGTCACACTAATACATAAAATCATTTTCAAAATCTTCAGTTTATTATTTCATTCATTTATTGAAAAAATACTGGTAAAATAAAAATGTATACCGTCAAATGTACCAGAAAAATGTAGAACTTACTGAAAAATGTAAGATCTGACATCACTAGTTGTTTTATTTCCTATTTCATTTTAGGGAAGTTTCCAGCTGCTAAAGGGTCAAAAGTGGTAGATTCCGCTATGCAGCGCGTGGTCCAAGAGCATTCCAGACATTTTTAATGTGATTCAGATAGAAGAAATCTGGTGCCTAGTGTATGCGATAGATATTCTGATGATCCAGGGTCTCTTCAGGTTTGAGGTCTTGTATGGAAGTACATTGTCATTCATGAACACGAAGTCTGTGCTTTCTGCAACGCAGAAAGGACGCACGTACCCTGTCAAGATCTCGTAGCAGTAACATTCTCTGGTGACATATCCGGCAGCAAAGATGTGCAGAAGCGTTTGTCCATGTTTCATGATAACCGCTCATGTATTAACAATAGGACCACCATACTTGCCACCCTCCTGGGTGTTTAGTGAATGGTATAACGTTTCTCCTTCTAACCACACCAATTGATACACGGAATAACTAGATACACAGGACTATGACTCACCTGAGAATGTGAAATTGGTCCAGTTCCCTTTGTCTTAACCATGGTATGGACGAGCATAATGAAAAAAGAACAAAAATCACTCTATATTTTTTGCAGTTGTATCCGTCACCGGAGAATAACATTGTAAGGAGCTCCTGACGAAATATGTGCACCTTTTGCATGAAACAGTGAGTCTATCTTTGTGTTTATGTAGAACAACAAACGTTCACATAAAAATGTCCGAGTTGAATAGACCCTGGATTATGAGAATAACTACCACATGGAAGGACGACTATATTTCCTCGATCTGATTTCATTAAGTATGCCTGAAGAGCTCTTGAACGATCGGTTGCAAAACTGATTCCATTACTTTTGTTCTTTCAGAACGTGAAAATGGTCCCCTTTAGGGATGAGCGGGATAACATACGTCTGGAACACAAGAACTCTAAAACATGACAAACAAACGCACAGTATGCACTGATGTTCAGTAACCATAAACTTGACACTTCATACCATCACTCTATAGTGCTCTTGAAATGTTTGCTTTTCCTAGTGTACAATTTGAATGTATATATTTGTTTTTTCACTAAAGTACAATGACAATGCTAAAAACAATGCTCATACTAGTGAACTGTAAGGCTTGATTCGTATACCACATGAATGCAACCAAATATAAATTCACTATATTTAAATGACTACAACTTCAGTTTGCACACAAAAATAATACACGAGAATAAACATATTCACAAGGTCTTTAGTTGTAAATGATTGTGATACGATGGCTTATTGTTTGTGCTATATAGTATGATCTTCGGCCATGGTCCATCACAACTGCATGTTCTTGCCTCCACACTCACGCTATTCACAAAACAATAGAAAAGCGTTAAGCAACTTGAACACTGTTGCCAGCTAAATGCACACACACACACACACTGTTAAATACACAAATAATCCCAAACATCTAGGGATAACCTTTCCGAAAAATCCGTTTTTCGATTTTCGAAAATTTCAATTTTTCGTTTTTTCGAAAAATTTCGTTTTTCATTTTTCCGAAGAATCTTTCGTTTTTTCGAAAGCTTTTGTTTTTTCGAATTTTTTTCGCTTTTCGGAAAGTTTTCGGAATTGGTAGAATGATAATGTAGGAGGAAACAGGAGTACCCGAGAAAATCCACGAAAACGATGTTGTCTGCCACGAACTTACTTGGCTGGAGCTCCCATGTACAAGAGGTAAGCGTTCTACCACTGAGCCACCGTGACTCATTGGGTTTGAATTTTACGAAAAAATACTGTTTAATGTCTATTGACAAAACTCATCTATTCACGACCAAAATTAGTATGATCATGAACCGCGATGTATTTAGTAAGCACGTTAAATATTATGGTATGTGGGATTTCGGTTCCAGAATTATTGCTCATCAAATTTGAGTTTTAGCTTAGAAAAGTATAGTGATATCAAGAAATTTCACTAAGACGCATTTGACTACATTCAAACGATATTGACAGAAATTGGCATGATTGACGTGCAAGATATAAATATTAACGAGCTTGGTATTCATGGAAGCTCAGTATAAATATTATGGTGTACAGACTTTTTGTTCCCGAGTTATTAGCCATCCATGTTAGGTTTGGAATCAGTGAAATCAAGAAATTTCATTAAAGCACCAAAAGGTGAACTCCTCCAATTTTTAACAAACTTCGCATGGTGATAGGTCTTGACGAGCTTAGTAACTATAAAGGTAACCAAGAAAGTTGTGTTGCTTTTTCACCCAACACCTTCGAACATCGATATGTTACCTAAGATGTCCTCGAAGATCTGCCAATGTGCCCCCCTCACCCATTTAATAGGCCAGTGTATGACCATCTGTAACTTACGCGTACGCGCCATATCCCACATTTGGCTAGCTTTGGGCAGTGTTACCAACATGAAATTTTTCTTTCTGCTAAAACAAGGCTAAAAATTCGCTAACTGCAAAAAAAAAAAAAAAAAAAAAAAAAAGTTATCACGTCTACAAAAATACTGTAATATTGCAATCGGTATTTAAGAAGATCAGCTAATTATTACTCTCCAATAATGTTGAGATTAGCATCCATTTAACACTACGTCATCTCAGTCAACGTCAGGAGCGGACGAAGGCAAAATTTTCACCCTGCCAATGAGTCTTTGCCCCCTCAACTAGTCCTGGCCTATACTTTACATTTTATTACAGTGATGTTAGAAAATACGTTCGAAAATTATTTTGAAGTACTCGTTTGGGCGCCCCCCTGACGTTAGCGTCCCGGGCAGTTGCCCGGTTTGCCCAACCTTTGGTGTTTGTGCTGCTGTAAGTGGCTGTGTGCTGTGCCTGCAATTGTGCTGTGCCTCATGATAACACTTTTTAACTTGTTTTACTCCAGATCTTATAGGTCATAGAATTTGTCGTTATTGTTGAAAGCCTGTTGCTCAGGGGAATTTTATTTACAGTTAGTAAGCTTCGTACATGTAATATAGGACTGGTATTGTATTAAAACAGGAGGATTAATTTCTTAATCATACGAGTTAACAGTAATGTCAATAATTTGATACGCAAATGTAATAAACTGCGAGCGAAGTGAGCAGGAAATTTTATTCTTGCCATGTTTGGAAATGAAAGCTCACGAAAACTTGGGGCTCCATTTATATAATTGCTTCTCTTTTACTAAAAACCTGGGGCGCCCCCTAATATTCCGAAACGTCCTGCGCCCGTAAACAATGCCTACCCTGCCTACCCTATTGCTACGCCACTAAGAGGACCCCAAACAACCGTGTAAGTAGACGAAACTTTTCTCGCACGTAGGAAGTATGACAGAGAGCGCAAATTAAAAGAGAAAACAGTTATTGTCTTCGGTATATATTGTAAGGAAACCAAACGCGCCTCTATTTCAAAGTGACCAATAAACTAAAACGGTATTATGGCCATATATGAATATATATATATATATATATATATATATATATATATATATATATATATATATATATATATATATATATAACGAGAAACAAATCAATCCTCTCCGAGTTCGCTCCTTATGACGTCACACAGTATGAGTAACGTGAGATGTAGGAAAAGTCTTACTGACACTTTTGAAAATGTGACAAGTATTTGTTAAATGGTGCTGAATTGGGTAGAATTGTACCAACTTTTTCACAAAAGGGGCTAAAAATGCCAGCGTGATACCAACGTGGTGAATGACGTGGTGAATGACAAAATGGGCTGAATTTTGTACAATTGTACCAAGTGTGGCAACAGTGTCGTATGCCGTGTTCCTTGGGCTTTCAGGCCTACTGCAAGCATCGGGGTTTTCGTCTGCTTTCTGTCGAATGCGCATGCCCAACTATTTGCTTTCTTACTCCTCATCCCTTGCAACTCTACATTTTGCTTTAGATAGAAGCTGGCGTATTCTCAAGTATTTTCAACTCTTATATAATTTAGACTAAGCTATAGTTTCTGTACAGAACGTACGAGCGCTAACATCAAGGAGATAGAACAAAACAGAAATGGTTAGTTCAATGCCGTTTTGAAGCATGTCAGTTATGTAAATAATAGTTTGAAAATAGTAATGTTTCAATCGTAATTAAAGGCAAACTGCTAATATTCATCATAAATACATAGTATGCCCAGTAGCGTAGCCAGAAACTCTTTGAGGAAGCTCACACGCACAAGCATAAATATAAAGCATTCTGTAGAATTCCGGTCACCGATCTGGTAGGCCAAGAGAGCCAGAACTACCCGCCCCTCGCAAGGATTGCTTGGGCCCTTCAGCCACTCGCATAAATCCCGGGGAGATGAGGGGACGTTGTCCTCCATTCTTGGAACATGGGAGACTGTCCCCTCAATAATCCGATGTGAAATTGTGATTATTTGTATCCGACAGCCACAAAGGAAAATGAGATGAAATTGATGTCCCTTGACTTGTTTTATTTTTTTTAAAATTATTATTTAATATTTCATTGCCATTAAATATTATTAGTCTATTTTCAACTATTATTAATTCCTGTAATGGTATAGTGATAATCATAATTTTGCTCAAACAAAAGTTTTGTTGCGTCACACATAATTGATTTTTTTCATAGTTTTGGAAAAGTCATTATTTATATTATTACAAAAGAAGTGTCCTAAAATTTTAATATGTGTCATTGTTTATGCGTAAATAGAAACATATCATTATAAATATGCATGTATTCAGATTTCAGATTGTTTTCACGGCACTGATTTCTAATACTGATACGTACCACTACTTCATCTATATTGCCTGATATATAATAGAGAACAGGTTCACCTCAGAAATCAGATTCATCTACCGTAATATGAGTCTCGTCTTCCCTCCCCCAGAATAAGCCTCAAATCTGCCCTCCTGACTCAAATTTCCCTCCTCCTAATGCTGAAGACAACTCTGGTCCCCTGATCCTTCACAGCATTGTTTTTCAACTTCAGAAATATTTTGAACATCGCTAAAAAACAAAAACAAACAAAAAGAAGAATTATGGGAACGGCCTTACCCGTCCCCCGAATGTTGAAGACAGATTTGCGCACCTGTCAGTATCTGGATACCTGACAACGAAATACATACAAAGAAACAGGCCCCCAGAGTTGGTTTAAGGCTTTTTACTTGCATCTTCAAATGCTATAGTATACATTCAGGCAAATATTCACGAACGGGCGTCTGAGTTCCGGACCCAATATAACAAATTTCTAGGGGCGACATTTACTTTTAAGAACGAGATTGAAGTATGGTATGTAGAGAAAGAAGCTGCCCACGAGAAAAAAATAAAAGGAACTATATTGTAAATAATGTTCATACAACATTGGGGCCGAGTTTTCTCATTACAACGGTAGTGGCAAGAAGGAACTTTTAGTAAGGCCCGGATTTTTATGTTTTTACATATTTTTTCCTTTGTATGTACGCTGGTGAAAATATGAAATGTTCACAAATTACGAAGTAAGGAGCCATATAAACCAAAATCACGTTACATATTTTTACATATTTTGAAGTCTGTTACATATTTTCCGTCTACTGTACATATTTTTACATAAATTCAGTTTCCTTGCTCTTTTTCGCTATTTTTTTTAAATAATACGCAAATAAAAATAGGCCTATATATGGAACAATAGCTCAAAAAATACTTTATTTAATTATCTGTATTTTTTCTCTCACTTTGTGAGAGAAAAAATAAAAAAAAAACGTCGTCAGTTATCGCTTCCAATCCTGAAAAAAGATATGTTTTTTATATATAAAGAAAGACAACAATATAAGGATTTTTGTGCTTATCGCCTTTGCAAGCAGACGCCACTCGGATGTGTGCTGACGAAACAAACTAAAACGCACACAGTTGGCAGGCTTTCTCACTTTTTTTGTATGTGCAACCTCTACGGGTGGAGGTGGGGGTGGCGGTGAGAGGGAGGTGACTGGAGCGGCTAGACTTTATCACTTGTTTCTTAAATCGAATAAAAAATTGCTTTTGTATGACTCGATGGCTACTCAGCCACTTCTTCCTTCAAACAAAGGGGAAAAGGATTCAGTTTCGCGAAAGGTTTGTTAGTGTGCACGCTTGTGACCGAGTCAGTTTCTTGTTTTCAATAATGGCTTCCTCTTTAGCGTCAAAATTGAAATCGTGGATAGCTATGAATGACACTTATACCACAGACGGTAAAATTGTTTTTTGTCAAGTATGCAATAAGAAAGTAGGCTGTTCAATGAAAACAGCTATTCAATTGGATCAGCACATGAAAACAGCTATTCACATGAAAAACAAGGTGTTACAGGTATTACAGGCAAAAACTTTTAACCCAAAGAAAACCAGCATCTGAAAACAGCAGTGAATTTTACAAAGACCTTGCCAATGCGTTCACAGCAGCAGACATACCGTGGCACAAATTACAAGTCCCACAGTTCGCGTCCTTTGTGGAAAAATATTACAAGAGACACATTCCTGACGAATCTACTATCCGCAAGAATTATTTGGATGCGTGCTATGAAAATACTATCAAACACATTCGAGCTGAAATTGGTGATTCGCTTATATGGTTTGCGGTGGATGAAACTACAGATGTATTAGGACGTATCGTTGCCAATCTAGTAGTAGGAAAGCTTGACTCTGATTCTCCATCACGACCATTTCTGATCTGTTCAAAAGTTTTGGACAAAACAAACCATTCCACAGTTGCACGTTTCGTAAATGATGGACTGAGAGTGTTGTGGTCAGAAAGTGTTCCTGCAGAAAAAGTGCTTCTGATGTGTTCTGACGCTGCGGCGTACATGTTAAAAGTTGCCGATGCGCTTAAAGTGTTCTACCCATACCTCATTCATATGTGCTATTTGGTCCATGCATTATATCGTGTAGCAGAAGAAGTGCGGATCAACTTCCCTGAAGTCAATGAGCTTGTGTCCTCTACTAAGAAAGTTTTTGTGAAAGCCCCTGGTCGTGTGCAGTGCTACAACAATATGCTACCAAATGTGTCGCTACCACCGCAGTCTGTACTGACACGGTAGGGCACCTGGATACATGCTGTTTACTTCTACAATGAAAATTTTGATGCTGTAAAATCAGTTGTCACCACATTTCCTGTAGAGTCCAGTGCAGCAGTGCGTGATTCTCAAAGTGCGTTCAAAAGTCCTGTTGTTCAATGTTCACTAGTGTACATTGCAAGTAATTTTGGGTGGATTGCAAACGTTATAAAGAAACTAGAAACTTTAGGACTTATTTTGAAAGAAGCGATGACAACAATGGATGATGTGGAGAAGAAACTCGACATTGTGCAGGGAAAAACAGGTGCGAAAATTGCCCGGAAGTTCCAGTCAGTTTTGAAGAGGAATCCAGGATACCTAACAATGAGAACTGCATGCAGGATATTGGATGGAGAAGAAACGGAGGCCCCTGAGGAAATCAGCCCTGGAAAATGTCATTTGTTGAAGTTCGCGCCTGTCACTTCCTGCGACGTGGAGAGGTCTTTCTCAGCCTACGAAAGGATCCTGACTGACCAAAGACTCTCTTTAACTCCTGAACACCTGGAAAAGTATGTAGTGGTTCATTGTGCATCAGCAAAGTAAGCTCTTTTTTCTAAGATTTTTTTCATCATATACAATAATGTGGTTTTCATTTTTCTGTGAGAGAATTTCATTTGTTACTAGTGAAAGCTTGAAGTATCTGTGGCAAGTTAGTGAATTTTTCGAATACCATCATATAAAATACTTAGTGGTTCATGGTGCGCTCCGAAAGTAAGCGCTCGTTATTTCAAATAATATTTTTTTGTAATTCGATATTCAATAATGTGATTTTCATTTCCCTACTAGACAATTTCATTCTTTTTTGTTTTAATTTGAACGCATTAGTGACACGAAGTGTTTGAATACGCAGTTCATTATATAAAATATTTAGTGGTTTATTTTTCGTCTGGAAAGTAAGCACTTTTTGTTTTGAAGAATTTTTTCTATTTTAATATACAATAATGTGCTTTTAATAATGTGTTTACAAAGTCTATTTGTTCCTTGTTAAAGCATGAACGTATCTATCGAAAGTTAGTAGTTTTCAAACGCGCAGTTAAAAATTTGAAAGTTCCAAAGTTAAGCGTTCTTTCTCTTAAATATTTTTTCTCTTCTGATATTCAATAATGCGATTTTCATTTTTCCACAAGACAATTTTATTTGTTCTTAGTGAAAATTTGAACGTATCAGTGACAAGTTAGTGACAAAGTTTTTCCATTACGTAAAATTATTTAGTGGTTCATTGTTCGTCTCAAAAATAAGTGCCTTTCGTTTAAATAAATATTTTGTTATATTTATATGTTCAATAATGTGATTTTTTACTTTCTTGATACGTATGTTCATTTGTTTCTCCTGAAAATTTATACGTATCTGTAAGAAGTTATTTACACTTATTAATCTTTTATTACATAAATATGTTACAGTATATTTATTAGCTAAGAAAATAGCACAGACACAACATAAACACGAAAAAATATTTTTACATATTTTCATATTTTTAACATATTTCTTACATATTTCATTGATTTTTGTTACATATTTATGTACATATTTCGGTACTTTGCACTACATAATAATCCGGGCCTTACTTATTAGACAATTGCTTATTGTCTTCTAACGTAATCCACGCATTTGCTTCTGTATGCCCCACTAAGCCACTAATTAGGGGGACTCCTCCTAAATTTTTTATAACCCTATATTTCCACTCGGAATAGGTATATATTGCTGATTGCAGTAATATTGTATCGCACAAGTGACTAACTTTGGCATCCCCAATTCGGAATACCACGCTACGCTACTGTTTAAAACTTTCCTACAAGCACGCGATTTTAAGCAGTATATCTATCTTTATCCAATATTTATTATACGAAGCATGTTCAAAAAGTACCGAACCATAATTTTTTCACACGTAAAAAATGAAGCGACATACACTTTCTTCAGTATAGATATAGAAGGGGCACTCATGCGCAGTCACGATTTTTTTCCGTCCCGCAGAAAGCGTCAGGCGATGGCCGCAGGCCAACGGATGAAGACGTGTAGTGAGCGCTCATCGATTTTTTTTTTTTTTTTTTTGTAAAATTACAGAAAAACTTGAACAGCGATATTGCATCAAATTTTGCCAAAAGTTTGCGATACACAAGCGGAAATCATTCAATCGGATCGGTATATTCAATCTTAAAAGAGAATTTGATCATAAGGAGTGTCCGCCAAATTTGATTCACGCTTTCAGCGCCAAACACAACATTTCTGTGTGTCGTCAGGTTTCCTACTCACCCGGCATGGCTCCATGTGACTTGGTTATTTTCCAAGTTGAAAATGTCGCTAAAAGTTACCCGATTTGAGTCAAGAGAAGACTTCATGTGGAATGAGACGGCACCGTTGCTCACCATTCCAAAAAGTGCGTTCCAGAAATGTTTCCAACAATAGCGGGAACGCTGGGAGAAGAGTGTGCATTATCAGGGAGACTACTTTGAAGGGTATTTTTTGCCAACCAAAGTTTCGATACTTTTTGAACACACCTCTCATGTCCGGAACAATTTCAGATATAAAATCGTTGTAAAGATCATTATGGTATTTACGTATATTACAGTTAAGAAACAAAGTCTTTTTTTAAAATCTATTTTTCTTATCTTTGAGATCTAGTTCGCAGATATTTATTCAAAATACCTCAAATCGTACGCTACTTTAGATATCCGTCTATCCGTCTTATTCCGTCTATCTCCTTTGTGTTATGTGAAGCACTGTCAATCTACGTATATTTGAATGGTACAATATTTCAGCGTTGATTATCTATTAGATTAGAAGTTATAAGGGCGTTTCAAGATAAATGGTCCGCCCTATATGTAAACCCAGTGCTGAAACAATGGCAACCAAGGAAGGTAGCAATCTTGTAGACCTTGAAACAAGCAGAGAAAAATGTTTCGTAAGCATAGGAAGCAAAATGCATCCTACCAAAGTTAAAAGGTACCGGAAACGACGTAGAATATATTTTCAATTTTATGGCTCGAGAAATATGTGATTTATTGTAATTGAGAAGAATTTCGAAAGAGCGAGTATACAATCTATCTAAATATTCATGTTTCATGATCCTGCAAGAAAGGCACAATAAATTGATCAGAGGAAGATAAGGTATATGGGGACACTTTTAAGTACTAATTAAGGTAGGCATAAATGACAAATGCCTTGTAAGAATCATTTCATTCTCCCGTTAATAACCTAAAAGGATAAATATAACTTTTCACTTTCATGTAAGAATCAATTATACGTGTGAAGCAAGTCACTATTTCATATATGGGTATTTTAAAGATAACAGAAAGTTTACGTAAAAATTTGATTGGTTTATATTTCTAAGGATAACAGGGTACGGCTTTAAAGAATCATTTATTTAATTTCTGCAACACACACATCTACCCATATAAATGTTTATAATTCATTGAAATTACTTCTAAAGAATCTTTTATTTATTTATACATTTTTGACTTAATGTATAAATAAATAAAAGATCAATAAAAGAACAAATCCACTTTATAAAGATTAATACAAAACAGTCACTTCTTAGTATATGTATTATGTAACTATCCATAAATCTAGCTTTAGCAGTCAAAAATGAAAATGAAATGAAATCTTTAAGTTTAACGTCCCACGGTTATGCCGGTTAGGCTAAAGGAGACGGTGATAATGAGAAATGAGTGAAAATGATGGAATGAAGAAAGTGGGAGGAAACGGGAGAACCCCGAGAAAACCCACGAGCACGGCGTTTGTCCACCACAAAGTCCACACGGCGCGAGTTGGGATCGAACCAGGGGCCCCAAGCACCGGAGGTGAACGCTCTACCACTGAGCTACCGCGCCCCCTTTCAGCAGTCAAATTTCACGTATGATTGTATAGGTCCTGCCGTAATAAATTGAAGATCATGTAGATTTACGAAATCTGTAAGCCTATGGATGTACATTGTGTAATATACACATTTGAGATAGAAACAAGAGTTGTGTTGATTGTTCTCGTATAGTTGATTAGCAATACTATTCTAACACACCCAAGGGTTTCCTGTTAATTACAATTCTATATGCGACTG